>NC_060273.1:61720485-61964864 GCF_021613505.1 Equus quagga | reverse complement strand
TTCTATCTTGCCTCTTGCCCCTATGTTTCTTCCTTCCTTAAGGAAAGCACAATTCAGCGCACTTGATATTTACCCAACAATCAACTGGCTCTTCTGTGGCTAGCTGCAAAGATGATTTCCTAATTCATCGAGCTGTGTTAATGGTGAACACCCACCTCAACTCAGTAGAGCCAATTAGTCAGGCTATATACAGAGTTGGGAAAGGTGAACCAATATAGATATGGTTAATTTCAAGAGAAAATGTTGGTTACAGGGTAACTAAGCCTCAGTATCCAAAGCTATTATAATGATCTTATCAGGTTCATGGTGAAAAGATTATCCTTATTCAAATATTTCCCAGGATTCCATTTACATCTGCCATTGAATATGGTGTGGTCGTCCAGTGGGCCAAAGTACACGTGTCTTATTTGAAAGTTTCAGGGAAGATTTGTGCCCAGGTTTCTAAATCTACTGGTAGAAGTAAGGCCATGTGCAGACTATCATTTGAGCAATGCATGGGTACCATATTTAACTGGCTTCGGCTCACCTGCTTATTGTCCCTGTATGTGTAAAGCTGAAATATAGAGAAGAGGTGATCTAGTGCAGAATTATAATTTTGCTCCATGGAGCCCTAGAGGTGAGGTGGAGGTGCCACCAAAGGTCTGGGGATGGAGAAGCACTGGAGTTCATAGAACTCTGGAATGACTCCCCCTCACTTCACCCAGAGCATCTATTTCCGTTTTCCATATTGGGCTTTCATATAATATTACTCACAACTTACCAACAAAAGTTTGGAAATCACCCTCTTGATTAAACCCATTCATTTTCCAGGAGAGGAAACTGAAGCCCAGAGAAGTCAACTGACTTGCCCAAGGTTGCACAGCCAGCTGCTAATGGAATCTAGACTAGAATTCCAGACTTAGTGATCAGCACTCTTGCCTAAGACAAGCTACTGAAGCGTTCTCCTGCAAACACACACTTCTAATCTCCATGACTGTCACTGTAAACATCAACCTACCTGTGAGTGTGCAGTCGTGTATTTGGTACCTTGGGGCTTTGAGGGGCGGAGTGTGGGGGTAATATTATGCTGAACAAAGTTTTGAGTAGTGCATGAGTCTGCCAGATGGAAAAGGGAAGAAATGGCAGCATTCCTAACTTAAACCTCTCTGAAATTAAGAACCATGTTATAAATGTAAGGCATCCTGTTCTCACCATATTACCATGTACATCAGTCAGAGTCCAGTCAGGAAGCAGGAAGCATGTTAGTATTTCAAATACTTGGGGTTTAATCCAGGGAACTAGTTACAAAGTGTTGGAAATGCTAAAAGAACAAAAAGAGAAAGGGAGGCAGGCCAGAAACTAGGAACCACAGAAAGCAGCTACTTCTCCAAGGGCTGAGACAGAAATGAAGTCGTGTTATTACCCAAACCCGGGAATGTTCTTATGACTACACCACTGGGGGCGCCAGAGAAGTGATGGAATCACCAAGGAGGGGCCCCTGGGTCAGTCCTAGGACCAACCAAGATGGCTCCCCCAGGCCCGTGCTGAGCTGTGGTCACTCAAGTCAGAACTGTCAGAGATTCAGCCACTCCCAAAGATCACACGAGAAACAGCAAGAGAGAGAAAGGAACACGTCCTCCCACCTCCTCCCGCCTTCCAACTTCCTACCAACGCTTCTCATTGACTGAACCTCCCAAGGGGGCTGGGATCTGTGGTTTGCAGGGATCCAGGCCCTGTGATGTGGAGTAGAACACTGAAGGGCTAGAATGGAGCTAAGAATAAACAGGCAAATAACCAGCACACCACATTTTCTAAAAGCAATGATCTTTCCAGCAGTTTCTCCATTGTTCTCAAATTCAAGGTCTGCTCTTCCTCTCCCCCACAAACACACATTGACACACTGAAGCACCCACAATAGCAACAAATCTAGAACAACCCAGTGGTGGACATTTGTAATTTTTTGTCTGCTCAGTACCAGAAGCCTCTTCCTATTTGGGGGGAATCCTCCATTGTACAAAGATGAAACTAGATCTTTGATTTCCCAGCTTCCCTTGCAGCTAGGAGGTGGCATATGACCCAGACTCCACCAATCAGGTACATCTTCTCTTGGACTTGGAATCACGTGTTAGTGACTCAAAAAAAGTAGATACAAGGAAGTTCCATCCTGATGGAGTAGTGGCTACATCCAGGCTCCAAGTACCATAATAGTAGGTGTGCCAGTGGCTATATCTGGGGTTCAGTGACATCCAGGTTCCAATGTGCCCTTACCGAACCAGTTCTGTCATGTGATTTGATCTTTATTCTCTACCTTTCCTGGGGATTTTAAGAACTATCCAAATCTTTTCAATAATTTCATTTTCTGCTTCAATCATCTGGAATAATTGTCTGTTGCTTGCAATCAACAACCTCAACTAGCATAAACTCCTTCCTTATTTTGTGACCAGAGATCTTGTATCTTGATTCTACCACTTGTGATTGCACAAGTTCTAGTGAGTTTCATCTCACTCAGTATCCAAGAGAAATAGGCAATGGCAGATATGTAAGCTCTGGCACAGAACCCTCCAGAAGTCCTGAAGAGCTGGAACATGCTGCCAGCCTCCAGCACCCAGAGGAGTGAAAGCATGCTATCTCCAGTTATGACCACAGAGAAGAGTTGCTTGCTTCAAGGATCAGACTCAAAACCCAATGGCAGAGATGGAGCCCTCTTCCTGCCTCTCCCACAAAGACATCCCATCCAGAAGCTCTTGGCTCTTTGCATCTCCTGCCCCCTCCCAGGCCAAGCACTCAGGAATGATTGACTTCTACTCCCTTGCAATTTCAGAACCTTCAGCCTCCTTGCATTATCAGCCAACCTCATCCAAAGGGTAGGATACTTGCCCTGCTCCTGCTATTCTAAATGATCATCTATTAAATTAGTCATCTACTGCTGCATAATAAATCATCTGAAAACTTAGTGGCTTAAAACAACAATAGTTGTTTATTACCTCTCATGGTTTCTGGGGTCAGGAATTCAGTCAGAGCACAGTAAGATGGCTTATCTCTGCTTTATGATGTTTGGGGTCCTCGCTGGAAAATTCAAGGGCTGGAGGCTGCACTCATTTGGTACCTCATGAGTGACCTCACTCGTTCAGTGAGGGGTTATTCACTCTCATGTCTGGAAGTTGAGGCTGTCTGTCGACTGGGAGCCTAACTGAGGCCATAAACTAAGACACTGCCACACAAGGCCTCTCCATGGCTTGAGTTTCCTTACAAGATGGCAGCTGGGTTCCAAGAGCCAGACCATATTGCCTTCTCATGATTTAACCTCGAAAGTCATGTGGCATCACTTCCACCACATTCAAGGAAGTTACAAAGATCTGCCATATTTTATGGAGAGGGAACAGAGTCACCCACCTCTCAATGGAGAAGTGTCAGTGTCACCCTGTAAGACAAGCCTGTACTATGGAAGATATATTGGCGTGGCCATCTTGGGAAAATACTTTCTGCCGCAGTCACCTCAGTAATTCCCAGGCTAAGAAGGCCTCTTGGGACTCATTGTCCCTGGCTCATGAGACAACTTACTGTGCACCTGCCCTTCTAAGTATACCCACTAAGTCCAGAACACCCTAGACCCACTCACCTTCTAAGAGGGGAACTGCATTCAGTGAGCCTCAGATGGTCTTCTGGATCCCTCTTCTGAAGAAAAACAAATAAACACAAATGTCATCTCAATAGGGCTCCCTGGTACACATGTGAACCCAATGATACTGACTTCAACAACCCCTCAGAGCTATACACTGCTTTCTAGTTCACGCTGTGCTTTCGCTTGCACAGGCTCATTTAATCAATAAATTCCAAGATGACTTTTCCGAAGGAAAAAAGTAAATAAATAAAACTTGTTAAGTACAACACGGCTCAAAATTCACTCTCCCTACACTTCCCCAGCTCAACTTCTGCCTCCTGGAATTATATTCATGAAGATTTAGACCCTCTGGGGCTGACACCTCGGCATGAAATGCACCCCACATCAGCAAGCTTGTCGAGGGGGGAGAGGGAACCAGGTAAGAAGGTGGCTTACACAACAGGAAGAGGAGGCCCTAGCAAAATTGAGCTAATGTTCCTAAGCTACGGATCTTGCAGGAGCTGGATAATTTTGAGGCAGAAAGGCACCAAATAAATTGACTGTGTATTTAGCCCGCAGGCAAAGCATCGGTGGTTCATTGCTGAGAATTTTCATAACACCTTCCCACAGCCCCACTCCCTCAGTTCTTTGGCTGTAGGTCAGGCCTCACTCCATGTGAGATGAGGGCAAAGTGGCGTCAGGGAAGCTGGAACTGGGTACCAACTCTACAGCGCTCAACAGTGTAGAGATTCTAGGCCCCGATTTTGGTGGGGGAGAATCACTTTAGGTTTCCACCATGACTGTAGAATAAAAGTTACTTGCACTTGTCAAAAAGCTTGGGTTATTGATGCTGAAATTTGAAGTGGGCTTCTCATGGTAAATAAAAATGGTAGCCATCCTTTGAAGATGCTCGGTTTGTGCCAATCACTGAACTATATCCTTTACAGGTATTATTGAGTTTGATTAATTAATCTAACACATGTTATTGAGTACCTACCATGATCTCCTGGAGATTATATGAGGTATGTGCTGTTAAAGTTGGGACTAAAACCAGCTCTGTGAGATTCCAAAGCCTGACCCATTAACCACAAACCCTGAACCCCGAGCTGGTAACGTGTGTCTTCTGTGATCTGAGGACCCGGTGCCAGGCATCCGAGGGTTCATCTCAGGCTGCAAGGCTCAGCAGGCTGAGCTACTAGTTTAAAATACTTTGGTGATCTGTGGAGACAATTCAAAGGAGGAAAATGGAGAGGCTCTCACAGGCCCAGCATACGTAGAGGATGTCAGAGGGACTGGTCAGGCCTGGGTTAGAATTACAGCTCTGCCACTTACTAGCTGTGTGACCTTGGGTGAGCTACTTCACCTTTCTGTGAAGAGGGGATAAAGCAAGTAGATGAGATAATGAGCTAAAGCATAGTGCCTGGCTCACAGGAAGTGATCACGTGATGCTTGATGAAGATGAAAGTGAAGATGAGGATGCAGCTTAGAAGAAGCGTCTCCAAGCGGCAGCCAGAGCCTGGAAAACCAAGAACGATAGTTGAGTATATTGCAAAACAAAATACACATGCCAGCCCCTCAGAGGTGAAGATGGGGTTTGCACCATGCCAGGAAAAAGGGAGAGGGTCAAATGTCAAGAAGGATGCAGTTCATCCTTTCTTTCATTCATTCATCCATCCAGTCGTTCAATAAATATTTCTCAGACCCCTGCTACATGCAATATGCTCTGTGATGCCAAAAGGAGTGCAGGACCCAGTGCTGTCTGAGGAAGTTGGGCAAGGAGGCAGTCAGGGGAATAAATGTCATCACAAGGCTTTGGGAGACATCAGTCCAGAGACGTGGGGGCTACACTGGTGGGTCAGGAAGCGGAGTGGGGACTTGTAGGCTTTCCCCATAGTTCAAATAGCTTCACAGGCATTGAATCTGCCACCAGGTTCTGGAAGCCTAAGAGGCCACAGGGGACTGGGTTTGAAAGGCCTCTCTGGATAGCTTTGTCTAGTCTGAACCATCCCAAGTAAACCTAATGACTCTTAGAGCAAAGCTCTGAGACATACCTGGTTCCAGAGGTCTCAGGCTGGCCCCTGACATAGTCAAAATAGACAGCTACCTACCAACACAAGGGGACAGCCAGCCAAAAGTTGTCCTTGCTGAACTGCCAGAATCCCCCTCAGCAGAGCCAGGCCGTGGTGGTCCACAGGGAGACCCACTCAATGGCTTCACTCACATGTACTAAATGCCCACCATGTGCCAATCTCTGGGCGAGGCCTGGGGGTACAGCATTAAATAAAACAAATGAGGTTCCTACCCTTGAGGAGCTCATGTTCATGGTCAGGAAACAATTAGAGGATTGGTCTGCAATCCCTTATCTGAAACCTTTGCCACCAGATGTTTCTGGGGATAGAGAATTTTTCACATTTCAGAGAAGTCATGCGTTCAAATTTCATATAATGCATTATACCCCATAGAGTCTGGGCCAGCACTTCCTAGTCAAACACACGAAGAGTTCTGCAGCCACACATATCAATACTTACACTAAGGGGGATAAGATAGTTTCACATCAGTTTAGGTCAGATTTTCCTACAAAAACTGCAAATTTATGTCAAAAATAAACTGATGAGTGCCAAACCTATTTTTTTTAACGTTCCGTTTTCAGGGCATTTGGAATTCAGAATTATGGAAGAGGATTGTGAACAAGATAATTTTAGACAGTGACACAGGCAATGGAGACAATCAGAGAGAGTAATGTAATCCTGAGTGAGGTGGGGACAGAGCATCTTCAGGTAAAGTGGGCACGCATGCAAAGCACCGTGCAGGGCCCTTGACACGCATTCTCTCATGTCATCCTCTAGTCCCCTGGGAGGTAATGTTGTCACTTCCATTTACAGACAAAGAACTGGAGAACTGGTACCATTAGGAACCTCATTCTAGGCCAGCACTCCCCAAACCTCCGCAAACAAATACTGCTCATGGTTTTACTATGTTCACATGCTCCTCTCTAGTCCTTAAGATTCTCCTTTAAATCAAGTCAAGTTTTTTAACTTATATAATTTTACTTTTAAGGGAAGCATTATAGAACCACCATAAATGGAAAGATGGTATCTTTGTAATACACATAAAAATATGGTAGCTCTTAACATTGTGTGCTGTTTGCCTCTGCACCACCTAAACATTATCTATGCAGACCACACTTTGAGAAACGCCAATCTAGGCCAACAAGCAGAGCCCGGCCTGAGCCCCATGCTCTTCCTCTCACGAGGAACTGCCCTGCTAGACCAGGATGGCAGCAAGACCAACTGGATCCATTTCACCAGCTCACCACATCTCAGACCCAATGGAATCTTCACCTTCCTAGGAACTCATCCAGAATGGACTCTGAAGGTAGAAGAAGAAGGAAGAAAGAAGAAGAGAAAAGAAGAAGAGGAAAAAAGAGAAGGAGGAGAAGGAGGAGGAGAAGGAGGAGGAGGAGGAGGAGGAGGAGGAGGAGGAGGAGGAGGAGGAGGAGGAGGAGGAGAAGGAGGAGGAGGAGGAGGAGGAGGAGAAGGAGGAGGAGGAGGAGGAGAAGGAGGAGGAGGAGGAGGAGGAGGAGGAGAAGGAGAAGAGCAAGAAGAAGAGCAGCCACCAAGCACTGCGCTAAGTGCTTTACAAACAGTGCCTCATTGAGGCTTCACAGCCCTGGGGTAGATACCATTGTTACCCCCATTTCACAAAAGAGGACACAGAAGACAAGGGGAGGCCAAGGTCACAGAGCTACCAGAGGCAGAGCTGCGATTCAAACTCAGGTCTCAGGCCTCCAGAGCTTGTACCCAGCCTTCCTTAGTATCATTCCCGTCCTCCCTTGGACACTTTAGAGCACTCTGCTACACAACAGTGCTGAAGTCCTCACACACTGGTTTGCAGGTGTTGTGGATGCGCCTTTCTCACCAAGTTGTGAGCTTCTGGAGGGCACAGCCCATGTTTTAATGCTGCCAGAAGACTGTAAGATCTGTGAAAGCAGGGATCATTTCTGTCTTGTTCAACTCTGTGCCCCCTTCCCGTAGGGCAGTGTCTGATACCCACAGGAGGTGCTCAGTAAACACTTGTTGAGTGAATGAATGGATGGACAAAAGGATGGCTGGATATCCACCCTTGAATCTGGTATCCCAGTACCCAGCACAGTGCCTGACACATAGAAAGAGCTCCATAAAGATTTGTGGAATGACAGTCCTGTTACTTGAAAATTAAGCAGAACTAATTCTGTTTTTAGAATTCAAAAAAGATGAATTTTAAATGGGGCGTTCTTCTGTTTAAATAAACAAACAAACAAACAAACAAGCTAGCAATAGGCAAAGGAAGAAGAGAGAACACTTTCCAACATAGTTACGCAAGATCAATTTAGACAAAAAATGTTAAAAGCCTGGATTTGAAACCAAACCTGAGCCCAAAAAGAGTCGTCTTTTTGGCAACATGCTTCCACGAGAACACATGCTATAATCCCCAGCTCTTGTATCAATTCCTCAGAGACGGATGGCACCCATCAATTTTAAGTGATTAAATGCGTTCCTGGAACTCTCAAGTGTTCCTCCTGATTCAGATGGAAGGTGTGTGTGCTCAGGGAAGAGAGGAAACGTCTGACAATCTATTGTACAGTGAAAGTGGGTGCGGGAGGGGTGGAGAGGAAGGGTCAGGGCGCACGAGTCCCTTATTTAGGAGGGTTTGGAAATTTAATAGGATGTGAAACCAACTGCATGTTGAAGAGCACATTAGGTCCTCTATCCAATCCGTTCTTGTTTTATGAGGTGATCATCTCAGGGTAACACACTCATCAGCCACACTCCGCTGGAATCTCAAATGTAACAACCCCCTTGACAAAATTCTCAAGGACAGAGAGTACTGCCCAGCACAGGGCAGAAAAACATCTTGTTTTTCCAAGTCACCAAGACAGAAAGATGCAGGATCGTTGCACATATTCAATGAGATAACGGGTGAAATTGCCTAACTCATTGCCTATCACGTGGGAATCCAAAAATTCCCTTCTGTAATAAGAAAAGAGCTCCATGGAATTGAACTCTGTCCAGGCCCCAAATAATTATTTATATAATATGGGGCAATTTTCAAATTGCCTGCACATCTTGTCTTTCATTTTTTTTCTCCCCAGCCACCCTTTGAGGCCAGTTGGCAACGGCTTTATTATCTCCAAGCAGTTGAGGAGGAAATTAACACTCAGACAATCAAGCGCCTGACCCAAAGTCGCACAGCAAGGAGGTGGCAGAACTGGGATGGAAATACAGCTCTTTGAATTCCAGGGGCTATTTTCCTGGAGTCCTCTGTCTCTCCCACTGGCTGATGTGGCTGTCACAGACCAGCCCCGCCCATGGATGAAACAGATAGACATTTAAGCAGAGTGACTTTTAAAAATTTCTCTGATCTTCTCCTCCACTGCTCTTCCAAAGTTCTCCAAATCCCCAGCCAACTCTTTTCAAGGTCAAGTGCTAACCAACCCCTCACAGAGTTATCCCACCTGGGTCTTCGAAAGAGCCCAGGCCTGTCCTTGTTGGTGAACATTTGAGTCAAGATTTTGCTTCCAGACTCCCAGTGCCTTCATCCATAAAAGGAAGAGTCTGGATCACATGATCTTCAAAGTCCCCTCCTGCTGGGTCATTCACTGTCACTCCAATCTAAACAGACGTCTGAGGAGTTTGGCCACCTCTTCCCTGTCCACTTATAAAAGGCCCAATAGCAGGATAAGAACAAGGGCACTGGCGCCTGGAAAGAAATGTTCCTGCCAGAGGCTGGTATGCCTGAGAGCCCGGGGGCTGGCGCGGCTCCGATTCTAATGCCATGGAGCCAGTAACACTCACCACCCCTCCCTGCATGCTCCCCCCACACCCCCTGCCCTTCCTCTCTCCTTACTCTGCCTGGCCAGGCTGGCAAACCATAGCCAGACAGCTATGGGCTCTGGGCAAGGCTGGTCTGTGGGATCTCTGCTGGCTCTGCTTATGATTCCACTTAAAGAAACCAGTTATGCTTGTATTTGTGGTCCTACCAAATGTGTTTGGATTCTTGTGGTTTGTCGGTGAGAATCGTTGAAGGATGGACCCTGTTGGCCCCTGCCACCACAACAACCCATAAGTCCGCTGGTTCCCTATGAAGCCAGAGAGCAGGGGGAGAGAGAAAGAGCAAAAAGAGAGACTGACTCACAAGGTATACAGACATTGAGAATTATCCCCTCTAGATTGTAAAAGCCACTGCATCCCAGAACCTGATTCCCAGAAGGTGTGTGTGTGCATGACAACTAAAACTCGAATAAAGAGCTAATTCTCAGCAATTTGTACTTCTGATTTATGTTTATAAGCTAGAGGTTAGATTAAGAATACAGGCATTAGGGGCTGTTAGTATATCGAACATATATTTACAGAGTGCAACAAGGTGATTTTTTAATAGTCTATTATATTTTAAAATACTGATTATTGATCATTTGCAAGATGCTTGTCACTATCTAAGGACTTTCCTTGTATTATCTCATTTAATCCTTAAAACACGCTATGAAGTTATCATGGCGATACGGACTGCTTCTTTTGTTTGGGAGTTTTCTGACTATCTGCTGTTAGTATCAATGAAGAGAAGCTAAGGGGAGGCTTGGGAGGGGGAGGACAAATTTGAGATGCTCGCTTTAGAATAGGAAGGCAAATAGATTTTAGCTCAAGCACCAGCTACAAGTGAAAACTGGTGGGAACCCGGAAAGTTGGGTTGAGAAAGATTCTGAGATTAAGTCTGGGCTTAGTGGGAAAGAGTGGCATGATTGACAGGCAATGCCTGTCATGGGCACTCAAGAAAGAAGTATCATTCCATGTGACAAGTATTTGCCATTGTTGCTGAAGAACAAATTCCAGACCCATCCTCCAGTGCAGGACTCCTGTGGATGCCTATACAGGTTGTGCTCTGCACAACTCTAGAGGGTGCCATTCATATAGATTTGGATGTAAATGGAACCCCTTGGACTCAGGCAGCTCTTAACCTGCACAACTGTACCTGGCAGGCCTGTACCTGTGATCTCTCATGGAAACGGAAACTGAGGTAGGAGATGACAAACTGGACGGCAGAGATGAGTCCTTAAATGTTAGGTGCTTTAGTGCAAAGAGCTCCAGGTGGCAAGTAAAGAACCTTTGGCCCTTCTTTTAATTTGTTGTGTGTCCTGAAGCAATCTCTTTCCCTTTTCTAGGATTCAGTTTTGGAGCTTATGATATGAGCTGTTTAGACCACAGGGGCCCTGAAATCCTTGCCAAATGTGTATGTGGGGAACTTCGTTGTTGAGTTTGCCACCCAACATCTCTTCCCCTTCTTGTGACATCATAGCCCAATCCTGTTTAAGGGAGCTGCTCTCCCTACTCTCGACATTGAAGCTTTACTCTGTTTATAAGCATATGGCTGAGCTAAACCAAGCAGCACGTTTCA
This sequence comes from Equus quagga, assembly GCF_021613505.1. Lineage (NCBI taxonomy): Eukaryota > Metazoa > Chordata > Mammalia > Perissodactyla > Equidae > Equus > Equus quagga. Next base: position 61,953,856 of record NC_060273.1, on the reverse strand, counting down.
TCCACCCCTAACCCCTAGACACAGTGACTGGCTCAGGGCTGGACCCATAACTCCAACAGCGCCAACGAGACTAAAGTCCAGGGATTTTTTTAAAGCTAGGATAGAAGTACACTTCATCTTTCTTATTGTATGTGAACCTGGAAGGATGTAGTCCCAAGTCATTTGGGGGACCACGAGGGAAATCCTATTTGAAAATAGAGCCATCATCAAAGAAGCAAAATCAAAAAATAAAGAAACTGTATTCCGGTCATACTGTTTGAACCCTCTATCGAGCTTCACCTGGAGCCAGACACTCTCTGACATGAACCAATAAATTCCTTTTGTGTAAGTAGTCTGGTGTGGCTTTTCCACTAAAAGAATCCTAATTGAAAATGTATGAATTCATGAATACAAAGAATGAATTTTGCACCCTCTAACTCTGGCCAAAACTGGTCTTGGTATCACTGGCAAGAGTTCAGCAGAAATGGGAAGCCTGCATGATGCTATGAGAAGATGCCCAATAAGCAACCTAGATTACATTTAAGTGCTTCCCCTCCCCCAACATGTCACACACATGCAATGGGACTGGGCAAATGAATCAAGTTATTACCATGCTTATCAAGATTTCCACTTCCAAATGAGTGCTGTCATCAAAGCAGTCACCTGGAGAGGGAGGCTGTGGATTTATTTCTTTATGTCAAAAATGCTTCCAGGACTCTTTTTTTGAAGGTCTGCAAATCCAGTTTGCAAAAGCCCCAATGAGAACATTCAGATCAAAATTACAACAAACCTTGATTGACCACTTATTAAGTGTAAAGAGCTATGACAAGCACTGGGACATAAGCAACAACAACGACAAGCATTCATAATTAGAAGGAAAAAATAAAGCAGGTGTCCAATCCACGCAAACATGGCACTCCTGCTGGCTCATAGAAATAATCTTCAAATGGTAAAGTGGTTTTCTAGGCAAACCCTCAAGCTCTTCTCTCCTCCATCCCTTTTGGATCCTTATGTGTTCTGCAGGGAATACCTATGAAGCACTTCTTTTCTAATATCTATCCCTCTTGTCATCTATATGGTTACCATGGAAGCCATCATAGAAGTGACCCCTTTCCGCTGATCAATGTTGATGGACCAGGGCTAGTCACCTACACAAGCCCGATCAATCATAGAACCTATTGCCTAGCAACAGCTGATTGGTTCAGAGGCAAGCCCCTGACCCTCAGACTTATCTGAGCCCTTCCATGGGAGTTTTGAGTCTAGACAGATACAAAGGAGCCAGGCTTTCTGTGGCTGCCTATTTCTCAGATGTAAAAATTAGGACTTTTTATGGTCTTGTTCCTCATCATGTGAATCAGAGAAAGAGAGGGCTTCATCCTGTGGAAAGAAAAGAAGAAAGAAACAAAGATGAGATATGGGATGTAAGGAGTTATCGAAAGGGTCTTGAACCCGTGGATCCAGTTGCTCCTGAAACCCAGACACTTGCCAGGTTTTGAATTGCTCATTATACTCGACTAATTTATAATAAAGTCCTGTTTTTGCTTAAGCTAGTTGGAGCTGGTTTTCTATCAGCTAAAACCAAGAGTCCTTACAAACATGATCCAGATAGGACAGGTGTCTCTGGTTCCGGTCTAAGTCCACCCAGCCAGATTTGGTCTCCTCCCCAATTCCTGCATTTGGATCTGTGCAGTTCTGAACCTTGACCCCCCTCCAACAGGATGCCTTCCCGCCTCTGAGGTGGGGCATCCCAGCTTGCAAAACTCCACCTTGTTTTCCCTGTGAAGGGAAAGGAATGGAACAAGACGTTCCCAAGAAACCATGACGCTCGGCGCAGGTGTGGACTGTGCCAGAGCTGTGTCCATGGAGCTGTGGCGGAGCTGAGGGAGGAGCAAGCAGATCCGGCTGCAAGGACCAGGAGAGGACCTCAGGGACTTAGCGAATCCTCGAGAGCTGGGTGGGACTTTAATAGGTGAAGAGGATTGGAATTACAGGAGGCAGTCAGCTTGGAAAGAGTATTTTTAACAGAAGAAACAAAATGGGCCAAAAAGTTTGTGGAAAAATGGGAAGTGCAGCTTTAGTGGACTTCTAAATAAAAAAGCCTTCCATCTTGATTCCTACATTATTTAACAGACTTGGCTCCAACTGACGTTGCCTTTCAAATGGTTATTTTTTGAGGAGAAGGGGACAGTTAATTACATGTCTATTATTTAAAAAAGAAAACTTTTAGAAAATATGGAAAAGTATGAAATCACCCATAATCCCTCCACCTACTCAGACATAATCCCAGCTAAGACATTTGTATATATGCTTATTACCTCTTTTTAAATCATCCAAACATTTACATATTATAAAAGTACATTTTAACTGTTTGTACAGTTTGGTATCATGGTTTCGTTCACTTTCAATACTTTATGCACAGAATGTCATTAAATATACCAAACGTCACAATTTTACATCATTAACAGTTAAATGGCTCTAGAGTGTTCTCTGTGTGATGTGTTATGTCTTAACCAGTTCCCTACTGGTGGCCATTTAGGCTGCTTCCTATTAGGTGTGAGTGCATGTGTGTGAATTTGCTTTTATATCAAAACTGTGATGAACTGATCTTGGTGCATTTGTTTGCTTGTTTTCTTAAGGTAAACACCAAGAAGTGTGATTGCTGTGTTAAAGGGTATACATATTTCATTTTGACTCATATTCTCAAACGCCCTTTAGAAATGTGCCAATTTACGTCTCCCAACACTCTATGAGACAGTCTTCCTTTACCTTTTTCAGACTTTTCAGACTTAGTTTTATGCCTTTCCATCTGCCCAAAAGGTAAAAACCTGATGTCATTGTTGTGTAATTTGCATTTATTTTATTACTACTTTCTTTTTTTTTTTAAAGATTTTATTTTTCCTTTGTCTCCCCAAAGCCCCCGAGTACATACTTGTATACTTTTTTAGCTGTGCGTCCTTCTAGTTGTGGCATGTGGGACGCCGCCTCAGCGTGGTTTGATGAGCAGTGCCATGTCCGCACCCAGGATTCGAACCGGCGAAACCCTGGGCCACCAAAGCAGAGCACACGAATTTAACCACTTGGCCACGGGACCGGCCCCTATTACTGTTTTCTACTACAACTTTATATGTGACTATTGGTCATACATATGTTTTATTTAAGATTTATCCATTCATGCCCTTTTCACACTTTTATTTGGATGTTATTTATCTTTTCATGATTGATCTATAAGGACTTTTTAAGTATCTAGAATATTAATTATCTATTATTCTTATATGTTGACAACCTGTTTTTGATATATCCTTTGTGTTTTATCTTGGTAACGTGGGAGGTTTTGCCACATAAGTTTTACATTTTTATTTATATCGATATTCATTTCTTTTTTTTTTTTTTAAAGATTTTATTTTTCCTTTTTCTCCCCAAAGCCCCCCGGTACATAGTTGTATATTCTTCGTTGTGGGTCCTTCTAGTTGTGGCATGTGGGACGCTGCCTCAGCGTGGTTTGATGAGCAGTGCCATGTCCGCGCCCAGGATTCGAACCAACGAAACACTGGGCCGCCTGCAGCGGAGCACGCGAACTTAACCACTCGGCCACGGGGCCAGCCCCGATATTCATTTCTTTTATAGTTTCTAATGTTGATACCATTGTTGAAAAGAATTTCCCTAACCCTAAGAAGTGAAAAACATGCACCTATACTTTCTTCTACTATTTTTATGATTTAGATGTTTACATTTAAATCTCTAATTTATCTGGAATTTATGTTTTATGGAAGGTAAAAAGTAAAGTTCTAACTTTTATTTTCCAAATATCCAAAAGTGACACCTTTTTGAAAAATGGAAGTGTCATCTTTATCACATATTCATTCTCATGCATAGTTGGATCTGGCTTTAGATGATCTCTTCTATTCCAGTGGATCTGGTTTTAAAAGATCTATTCTATTCCAATGATCTGGTTTTAGGTGATCTATTCTGTTCCAATGGATCTGGTTTTAGATGACCTATTCTATTCCAGTGATCTGGTTTTAGATGATCTATTCTATTCCAAGGATCTGCCAACCTCACCCTCTGCTAGTAGCACTCTGTTTCACCTACAGTCACATTTTCAAGCATTTTAATCTGGTAGGGCAATTTCCTCCACATAACCCTCCTTTTTCTAAATGCTTTTGGCTGTTCTTAAGTATTTATTCTTCCAGAAACACTTTGGAATCATTTCGTTAAGTTCCCTCCAAATCCCATTGATATTTTGAATGGAAGTTCCTTAAATTAATAGATTAAATTGTAGGGCATTGACATCTTCACTATCCTCCCAGAAGCATAATATACCTTTCCGTTTACTCAAGTCCTCTTTCATGCTCCTCACTAAAGTTGTGTCACTTTCTCCATATAGATCTTACACATTTCTTATTAAAGTTATTCCTGAGTATTACATATTTGGTTACTATCATGAGTGAAGTCTCTTTTCTATTGTATTTTATAGCAAGTTCATGCTGGTATACGGCAAGCCACTGAAATATATACACATATATTTATACTGTTGGACCTGTCTGGTGAAGCAGGAGCCATGGAAGTGATGAACCTTTACCAGAACTAGCCCCCAGGAAAGAAAGAGAGAGAAATGTCCTGGTTTCTCCTGGTTTTCTCTCTCCTCCATGCCCCACACTAATCAAATTTGGCCGGAAGCCAGATGACAAGGGAGCCTGGGAACCGCAGCCTGGAGGGTGAGGGGTCAGCCCCAGCCATATAGAACAGCACAAGGGAAGTCATGGAAGGGATCTGGGGCAGACAGGCCAAGGGCCAGGACTATGTGCCGTCATAAGAACTATTGATTGTTTCTAAAAGTCATACCCGCTCTCAAATAATGAGTATTTGACTCCACCACAACGACCACAAGAATGTGCATTGGTTTGAGAACAATATTGAAAGAGGAGAAAAAAATCATTTTAATTGGATTATTGAAAGAAGCTTACTATTTCCTGAGGTGACTATTCTGAAAGAGAAAACCTGCATATGGACGTATTGGTATTATTTTTAAGTAGGCACATTAATGGAGAATTATTCATTATGTAAAATACGTATTAGGCCCTCCAACAAGTGCCCAAGGAGTGGAGACCAAAGCTGAATCACTCTCTACAAGAACCCAGTGAAATCTTTTTCTCCCTTCTGCCTTACGGCAGCGTGCTCGCCTTTGTCAGAGGGGAAGTGAGGGGCCTTCTCAGCAGGCGTATCCCCTCCCACCTCCAGCAGGAGCCAAATAGGATCCCAATAAGAACAATACTTTAAAAATACAAACTTGCTAAATACGAGCATGAACCAAAGAACCTGCTATAGAATGTAATTTCAACTCTGTATCATTCAACTTTTTTTTTAAAGCTTGGCACCTGAGCTAACATCTGTTGCCAATCTTTTTTTTTCTTCCTTCTTCTCCCCCAAGCCCCCCAGTACATAGTTTATATTCTAGGTGTAGGTCCTTCTGGTTGTGCTATGTGGGACGCCGCCTCAGCACGGCTTGATGAGCTGTGCAAGGTCCACGCCCAGGATCCAAACTGGCGGAACCCTGGGCCGCCTAAGTAAAGTGTGCGAACTTAACCACCCAGCCACAGGGCCAGCCCCTCAACTTTCTTAAAATCAACTAAATGTTACCTTGAGAAAAAACTCAAAACTTTTCTAAAAGCTTCTTGAGGGGTTCCTTGTTCCTCTCAGCTGTCCTCAGCACCTAGTGGATGCTAAATAGTGAAGTGAAATTGAACCTATTTAAATACCAGTGATTGATTTGCCAGCTCTCGGGGGCCCCACACTGTAACATCCCACCTGGAATTACAAACTATTCCACATCTTACCCACCTGTTTAGTCAATAGCACTGTTGACGGCACGGGCTGTGTTTTTCCCGTCTTTGTGTTCCCACCTGATCTAACACGGCCTGGCACAAAGTTCAACCACATTCATGCAATAAACGGAGGAGTGGATGGAGTAGGGATTGAGTGTTCCCAGCCAGAAAGTGAAGCCTTGAGTAGCTACCTTTGTAATGGTCTGTGTGATGGAGCAATTCCTCTCGGTCTCTGTTTGTGGGAGGTGAGAAGTGGGGGTTTCCTTCCTTCTCTGCTGCCCACGTGTATCTGCTCCCCTCCCAGTGAGTCATCTGGGAACCGGACACCACCACTCTCAGACAGAACACATCAGGTACCTGCTCGGTGGGGCTGTAAATCCGTGCCATGTCTCCTGTGGTTACCTAGGGAACCCTGAGGCACAGCCAGGAAGGGGCGCTACAGACAGAGGGGTCTGGCCAGTGTCCCAGCCCCCTCAGCCACAGCCCAGCAGGCGCTTCCTGCTCTAGTTTGGAACCCCTGTCCTGTCCCCTGTAGAGGGCAAGGGTAGCCCCCGGCCAAGAGGCCCTGAGAAGCACCAAGATGCCCCTACCACACGTTCAACGAGGCAGAGGCGATCAGTTAGCAAAATGACTGTGAGAGGAATGAGGACAGCTGGAGTCTGGTCCTGCACTCCAGTCCTGCCACTACACAAGCAGTCATAAGCAGATCCCCTTTCCACTCTCTGGGGGGGTGAAGATGAAATGAAACAGTACATTAAACTGCTTGGCGTAAGTCCTGACCACAGCAAACAATTAACCAGAGGCTGCTGCAAATGTAATTAGCAGTGATATATTGTCCTCACTGTAATCCCCCAGCACCATCCCATCTTACTGATGAGCAAACTCCACTCAGAGGGATTAACTGACTTAAAGTCCTTCTACTAAGAATTGAATCCACTGGTAACAGCCAACTAGCCACTCTAAAGCATGCGGATTATTCTGGTAACTCCTGTGGGAGCGTGTGGGAAGGACGGACGATATCAGTCAGCTCCATTCAGCTCCACAGCCAGACGGGCACCCTCATTGGGGTCGCACGATGGCCGGAAGGCCTCCAGACCTTGCTCCAAACCTTAGGTCCCCTCATCTTCAGATCCCATGGCACAAGAGTCCCCGGGCTCTCGCTGGCTCTGGGAGTCCACCCTGGAGTGGCAGGGGAGGGTCAGCCGGGTCTGAGAGGTCAGACTCAGGGGACAGCTGTGGGTACAAAGGGAGGCTGAGCACAAGCTAGGAGCCCAAACAAGATGCACTCATGTGTGTGTGCGTGTGTGTGCGTGTGTGTGTAAAGTCTAAAAAACATTTGCCAAAACGTTTACAGGAATGCTCTCTCTGGATAGCGGAATAAAGGATGATTTCTCTTGTGTTTTCTGTATCTTTCCATAGCTTTACCATAAGCACAATTTACTTTGATAATTTTTTAAAAGCTATTTTCATTTGTTTAGTGATTAAATGATTGGGCTGGACATTGGAGCCCTCAGTCCTGGTTCTGGCTCTGAGTGACCAGGCTCATGTCATTTTTCTGGCCTCGGTTTCCTCATCTGTAAAATGAGGGCAAGGCTGCACCACCTCTACGGTCCCTCCCAGCTCTGATTCAGGACGCCTCTGTCCTTCTACGTACCACAGCAAGGAGAAAGGTGTGGAGCAGCTGGGTCCTAGAGGACCTGCTTGAATGCAAAGAGAATAATTGTTTCTAAATAGGAATCCATTCCGGATGCCAATGGGCACATTTAGAGAGTTGAAAAAGTTTCTTCACACGCCAACATGTTCCCCAGAACCACAAAGAGAACACCCCTCCTCAGTGGAGAAGGGCTAACCTACTCCAGCCCTGGAAAATCTCTGCCTCCCTCAGAGGGAAGAAGGATTAACATCACTGAGAATGACGCATCACTACCAAGTGTCAGGCCCGGCACAAAGTGGACTATACACACAGTCTGATTTAAACCCATAGCATTCGTGGCTGCGACCATTTGTTTGGCAGTTAACTAGACAATGAAGTCTCTTGCAGTATTATTTAATTGCCACACAGTTACTGAATGCAAGTTCATGACTTGCCTCCCCAGAAAGATCCTTGAGAGGAAGAAATGCCCTTTATCCAACTTTGTGTGTCCCTCAGACCCTAACACAGGGCTCAGTCAATATTTGCTGATCGTTAGAATCCCGCCCCCTTCATCAGTGCTTCTTGGGCCCCTTAGAGGATGATCCCTAATATCAAAGGTTTGACCAGCTCATTGGAGCACACACCTTTGGTTAAGAAAGTGATGCTCTTAGTTCAGATTAAAGGGGAGGAGGAGGAGCCACACCTTAGGCCATTATCCATCGCTGGCAGGAAGCCACCACTTTGAAGAGTTGGCCTAACACTCACGGGATCTTCAGGAAACAGGACATCAGACTGGTAGACCTTGACCAGAAGCGGAAGGTTAGAAAAGGTCAGGATTTAGAGGGGGCCGGAGGCAACATGGGAGCATTGGGATCTTGGGCAGGGGTTAGAGTTGAAAGGAAGGAAGGGTTACACAGAGGAGAATGGATCCCCAACACAAAATTCAGTGAAGAAACAGAAAGATTAAAGAAATAGTTGGGGGCTGCCTGGTGGCATAGTTGTTAAGTTTGCTGCATGCCCTGCTTCAGTGGCCCAGGGTTTGCAGGTTTCAATACCGGGTGCGCACCTATACACAGCTCATGCTGTGGTGGCGTCCCACCTGCAAAAGAGAGGAAGAGGGGCACAGACACTAGCTCAGTGACAATCTTCCTCAAGCAAAAAGAGGAAGATTGGCAACAGATGTTAGCTTAGGGCCAATCTTCCTCACCAAAAAAAAAAAAAAAAAGACAATGAAAGAAAGCAAACCTCCTCCTACACAATTTTGCCTCTAGGAAACTCTGGTTTCAGAGGTGGGATGGGCAGTTGGGACCAAACAGGCTGAGCCAAAAACAAGAACAGCAACAAAAATGTCTAAAAAGAGAAAACATTGAAAGACAAAAGTTTCACAAACTTTGCTTTATTTTGACTTTCAGTTAAGGCTGAAATCCACCTGCTCTTTTCATTCATTCATTCACTCACCTACTATCTAATAAATATGTATTGAGCACCTACTATCCATCAGACACTGTGCCAGGCCCTTGGATGAGCAAAAAGCAGCACTGTCCCTGGTCTCACTGAGCCTGAAGTCTAGGGAAGGAGGTAGATATCGATCCAGTAATCACATGGAGGAGTGCGTAACCCCAAACCACGGTAAACGCTATGAAAGAGAGGGATGTGGTTTTCTGAGAGCAGAGAAGAAAGGAACCTCACTTGGATTGGGGTGGGGAGGGGCAAGACAGTCTTCCCTGAGGGATAATGCCTGTAGAGAAGTATGAAGAACTGGTAGGCCCCTGGTAAGGAGTAAGCCACAGCAAGTGGAAGCCGAAGTCATTTTTAATGGGCCAGCCGAGGCAAGACTAGCAGGACTGATGATAATCAGAAAATCTGAGTTTAAGACCTAGACCCTACAAGAACCCTCTCTATGAGACATTTGGCCAAGCCGTTTGCACTTTCTGGGCCTCCATTGGATGATCTATAAAATAGGGATGACGGATGAAAATGACGTTTCTCACAATGTGGTCTGCCGGTCCTCTGCAGTAGAAGTACTTGGGTTACTTATAAAAAATATAAATTCCTAGACCTCATTGCAGACCTACTGGATCAAAATATCTGGGGCTGGGACCCAGGAATCTGCATTTTAAGGCTCCCTCTAGGTGACTCTTATACCCGGAAAAGTTTAAGCATCACTAGCTGCATTAGGCAGACCTTGCCTGCTCAGCGGCTCCATATTTCTTTCTAAATTCCCAGGCTCCCAGTGGAGCAGCACCAAGAAGGGGCAGCGTGGACAGTCCCCCAGACTGAGTGACGGAACGTTCTAAAGTTTTCAGGCGACAACAAAGGACCGAACTTTCACACTTGGAGCTGGTCCAGCTGTTCCAGGGACGAGTTCCCCAGCTTGATTTGAGAGAAAACAGCTCCAGACAGAATGCTTTTTTTCTTTTTCGTGTCTCCACTCAACCCCTGGAATTTAATTGAAAATATGTATTCACTGGAGTCTGCTCCCTGCCCTTTTCCCTCCTTCTCTTCTTCCCCTTCTCATGGATCTGGCCCCCTCTGCAGTATTGGGGGCAGGGGGAGGTTCACATGCAACCCCTTCCTTCCTCGCTTTTCTAGGGCACAAACGGTCAGCTTCTGATATGATGGTTTATAGTCTGTGAGCCTCTTTGGTAGGATACACAAGGAAAATTCCTGTTGACACTAATTGTACCGGTGGCTGAGAATTATAGGCTGGGAGCCGGCTGCCTACCTGCCCTTTCCCTCTCCCTCTGCACAGCGAGCTCACAGGGCCCACTGCCCACCACACCCCACTCCCCAAGCCCACCAACACCAGCACTGGCTTGGGCTCCAACCTCGCTAGGAGTTCTCCACGTGAAGAAATATTTCCAACAAGCCCTGGGCTCTCTAGGTGTGGGAGAGCCAATTTCAGGTGCATCTCAACAGCCAGATACATTATATCTGCCTACCTGATAGGGTTCTTGTGCTAAAATGAGATAATGCATGGAAAGCACATAATGCAAGCCTAGCACACAGTAAGTTCTCAACAAATGCTAGCTATTATTACTTGTATTACTGTTATTTTTCCAGCCACTGTTTGTTTAGGGCTATTTATATCAGAGGAAAAAAAAGAATCAGTGACATCAATTGGCAAGTAAAGGGTTGGAGGTATCACTGAGAAATCAACTAGGAAAATCTGTATGTTAATACTCCCCATACTGAGAAACCTGTTGTATGTTTTTATGATGATACAAAATATCAATAGCTAGTATTTATTGAGACTTTTCCAGGTGCCAGACAAAGTCTCATTTAATCCTGACAACAGCTCAATGGGGTGAATACCATTCTCACCCTCATTTTACAGAGAAACAGACAGAAGCATAAATAAATGAAGCAACTGGCCCAAGGCCACAGAGCGAGGAAGTGGCAGGAACTACAATTTGATCTGATGTTGAATAAGCTACTTCCTTAGGTCAAACTGGCATCTCTCATGCTGTCTTTGGAGTGTATATCTATGCTCTCTCTTTCTCTGAGATAGACAACAGCTGGGTGCCATCATGGGGTCAATAACCTTAGCAGTCCTTAGAGACTATTATCGGAGCAGGTCCCCTACTTTTCTCCCTGGAAGAGTTAAGACTTGACACAAGCCCCTGAGCTCACTTGAGCTTCCTAGGGAGAGGTTAGGAGGAGCCATGTACTCCTTGGACCCCACCCCAGAGAAGGGTTCGTGTTTGTGTCGTGCAGTAGCATATGGTCCAAAACGACTTCTGCTTCTCTGAATCTATGTCCCTGGTTTGCTGAAGTTTGCCCAGAAATTCCTGTAGTTTTGTTTAGCAGCGAGGTCAGCCTACAGCCAAATTTGGGTTATCTGGGAAATGAAAAGTATCAGCTTTGAGTCAAACTGACTCCACTCTAATCCTATCTCTGAGTCATCTTGGGCAAGGTAAGTAATCTCTCTTATCCTCAGCATCCTCACCTGTAGATTGGAGCCAACAATGTCTTCCACAAAAGAGTTGTTTGGAGGATTAAATGAGATGGCGCTTGTGAATTCGTTTAGCACAATGCCTAGTGCATAAGTGCACTCAGTCAAAGTTAATTAGCTTTCAATGGATAGCACTCCCAAGGGCAGGGGAGGTATTTGGAGGCCCCTCCAGGAAGCTGCAATTCACACCATGCAGCTAACTGCCATTATACCAGCTTGCTCCTGTCTAGAAGTTTCCACAAAATCTTCCCCATACCCCACCCCGCCGAGCACTTACCAGGGCAGTCCCACAAGAGGCAGAAAAATCAAGGCTCCTCCTCCTTCTCCCTTCATCTCTTCAGGACTCCCAAGGCAACCTTCCAAATCTGTCTGTTTGGCGTCCAGTAAACAGCTGAGAAACGCTGGGCATTTCCTGTCCCAGCATTCCTCAGTACGCCATAGAGATGGGCAAAGAAAACTGCGTCTTTCTCACACTCCTCCCTCCTTTGCCGTGCCCATGGGGCCCTGGGATGCCACACGCCATTTCCCAAGCTTGCCCACCCCAACCCCAGGGTCCTACCCTGTCACCTCTGCCAGAAAATGGCAATGAGAAGGCAGAAATCACCCCCTGACATCACTTCCTTGTTGCTCCCCAGGGGCCTGGTCTTTCCTCTCCAAAGCTGGGCTCTAACACTTTGTCCAGATACAATTTTTAGATGCCCCCAAGGAAAAAGGTTCCCACCACTTCCTTTAGACCTTTCTGAACTTGGTGGCCACCACAAGTGAAAATCGCCCAAAAGGGTGGGATGGTTTGGTTCAGAGTACAAAAGAAGAAGAAGAGAAAGGATGGGGAAATTTGAGACGTACATCATGTATTTATTTGTTTCCTTATTTAACTCGCATCCCTGATCAATGTCAGAGAGAATTCTCAGTGCATCCTCAGATGCACATTCCACTTATTCATCTTAGGCTGTGAACTCTGAAACGACAAGAGAGGCTGGCGTCCACTCACCTTATTCAGTTCAAATTCTGCTCTGTGATGAATGGTAAAACACTGGATTAGTTCTGTCGCTTGAGAGTAAAAGAGGATACACCGAGATAGAGCTGGCAGGAGAGAGGCTCAGGCAAGGAAAATAAGAAGCAACAGAGTGGAGACCAATTGATCAGAGGGCCTGCCAGGAGCTTGGCATTGAGGAAGCCCCTATAAGGAATGTAGGCAAAGTAAGGAGTAAAACAACGTGTCCACAGTTTTCAGTAGGTACTCAATAAGGTCTAGGACCCAAAAAGTTAAAGAGCCAGTAAGGGACAGCTCTTTCCCTTATGAAACTTAGAATGGGAGGGATAAGATTAATAAATACAAAATCACGGACGACATCAGCACAATAGTAGCTGTCTTTGGTTGAGCGTTTTTTATGAGCCAGGGCCCAGCCTAAGCCTTACAGACTATGGTTCCTTTAGTTCTCAGAACAGCCTAATATGTGCATTAACTCAGGGAATAGGAGGCGTTATCCCTAGGTCTCAAGTGAAAAAACGGAGGCCAAGAGAGTTTATGTAGCTTGCCCAAGGTTGCACATCTGGTCAACTAAAGCTGGGATTCGAACTCTTCAGAGCCTACAGTGCCAGGCTGCAGACACAGAGGACAGCAGTGGCAAGAAAGAGTCGTGGGGGTGGAACCGAGTCTCCGGGGCTGCTGACCCTGGCTCCGCCTTAGGCAGAACCCTTCCCCTTTCTGGGCCTTTGTGTCCCCAAGTGTAAAATAAGAGGCTTGGACTAGATGAGGGGTCAGCAAAGGTTTTCTATGGAGGGTCAGAGAGTGAATATTCCAGGCTTTGCAGGACAGTCTGGCTCTGTTGCATATACTCAACTCCACCATTGCAGCATGAAAGCACCCACAGACGATACCTAAGTGAATGGGCGTGGCTGTGTTCCAACAAACTGTATTCACAAAAACAGGCACAAGGCTAGATTTGTCCCACGGGCTGTAGTTTGCTGACCCTTGGACTAGAGGATCTCTAGGGTCCTTCTGATTCTGACATTTCTGGAGTCTGTGATCCCGACTGCAGTAGTGCAGCCCAGAGAGGCCAGTGCCTTGAAAAGTCAGCTGTAAGGAGCCTATCTCCATAAGGTCTGTTTTGTTATGTTTTTGCTTTAACCTTTGATGGTTTCAACAAATACGGTTAGAAAGTCAATCCGGGCAGTGGCAATACAAAGGCAGCTTGGGAGAGCTTCAGCCCCATTAAAATCTCCATCAGGTCCCTGCCCTGGGTCTTTGACATGGACAACGACATCTGTCTTGTGGAGGGCATCGGGCAAACACAGCTACATGTCCAGCTTCAAACCAGAGTGCAACTTAAAGACCCTTGCTAGAGAAATTTTGGGGTCGCCACAAGATCATGAGTCAAGCGATGGGCAAAGCCCATGGCCATAAGGAAGAGCCAGAGTCATTCAAGAAAAGGGCGCACACTCCCCTTCACCCTGGACTCGGCAGCGCGGTAGGTCGGGGATGGCAATCTCTTTCCCTTGTCCCACCAGAGGAGCTGGGGGAACCATAAGGAAGAAGGGACCCGTTCTCCAGCTCCAGAGTCAGCAGACTTTCACACTCCACGCTCTGGTGCCCTGCGCCCTCACACCCTCGCCCCCAAGTCAGGGCTCCCAGGTTCTCCCCTAACATGTGATGTGGATTCAGCCCCTGGATGACTTGGCAACGAATATTCACCAGCCTGCTGCAAAGGGCTGCCACTGAACTCTCTCTACCTTACCGGGAAGTGCGGTGCGACTGGAATTTCTGGGTTGGGGGAATTTGCGCTCACCAAAGATTGACAAATTGTAATGACCAGAGAGAAAAGCAGGCTTGCCTGGAGGGAGCTGGAATCCCTCACTCCTGGGACCTCTGACCTGCTGCCTTAGGAGGCAGAGGAGATGCCACTGCTGCAGCCAGTGTCGTCTGCCCAGAAGAAAGGGTGCTTCTCATCTCTCCCACCTGGGCTGCAGAAGGGGCGAAAATTCTCCTTCAAGCCCCTAGAGACCCCAGTGTACCTTATGAAGAAGATGCTTCCCACCTCCAATTCTTTCTTCATTTTTAGCCTCATTTGTGGGATGCTTTGTATTCCAGCTGTTCCACCTGCTAGTGCCGTGGCCTTGGGTCTTGAGTCTCAGTTTCCTCATCTATAAAATGTCAATAATAATAGCATCTACTTCATAATATTATCAAGATTAAATGACATAATGTTCTTAAGGCTTTTTTGGCACAATGTGTAACACCTAGTAAGCAATTAATAGCTCTTGGCTGATGTTGTTACTCTGTGCTGGGCACTTTACACACATTATCAAATTTAATCCTCACTACAGCCCTGTGAGGTAGGGACTATGATGATCTTCATTTCACAAAGGAAGAAACTGGGGTTCAGAGTGGTTAGGTGACTTGCCCAAGGACACACAGCTAATAAATTAGTGGAACTGGGACATAACCTCAGGTCTGTTTTATTGCAGTGTTCAGGCTCTCCATCCCTTTACTGTCCTGCCCAAGGTCACATTAGTAGCTATTAAATGATGGAAGGGGGATTAGAATCCAAGTCAGCTCTCGACTCCTCGCAGACCAAGTGCTGGTCTGGGAGACAAGGAAGCCCGACCTGAGGAGCGCCCCTGTGGAACCTTCTAGCCTATCCTTGCCTTGCTGTCCCCTCCCTGACCTCTGCCTCGCTCAGAACCCTGATCACATTCTGTCTTCTGCTGTAATTTCCTCCAGGGCTAACACCGAACCTTCTGCTGTCTCTCTTTTTTTTAAATCTCAGTCTGGTGCAGAGAAAAGGATACAAGCTTTGGAGCCAGACAACAACGCTTCGAATACCAATGCTGCTTACTCACTGAAGGGGCTTGAGCATGTCACAGAACCTCACTGAGCCTCAGTTTCCCCCTTTGTAAAATGGGGATAATTCCTACCTTGCCTTGTGGTGAAGATTTGAATAAATGCACACAGAGTACCTAGCACCGTGTGGGGCACATAATAGGTACTCTCTAATGGGTGCGTTACCATCATCATCATCCTCCATGTCACCTAGCTTGGTGGTAGGCTTTGTTTGCTTGGTTTAATTCATCTTTGATTTGCCCACAGCACCTCACATGGTGCTTACACAGAGTAGATGCTCCCGTATGCGGCTGGTTGAGTTGAAAACTGGAGGGAGCTAGAGAGGGAGAACCACACAAAACTGCGTGATCCCCAGTGAGAGGTCTCCTCCCATAGATGGCCTAGGCAGATCTCTGAGTCTCCCATAGCCTCCGGCTCCCCACAGGTCAAACTCAGCGGCAGCTTCTCCTGGAGGGCTCACAGAAAGGGGAGTTTGCAACATCAGAGGCTTCTAATGTAATCAGACGGATAATGAAAAGGTTCTTCTTCCCCAAGCCTCCAGTGAGTCAGAGCTCTGTGCTTGGCTGTGTCCCAGAGAGGACCGAGACAATGAAATATGGTCTGTATTTTCATGACACCTAAACAAACGGTCAATTCCGTGGGTCAAATATCAACCAGGGGGATTAAGAGATATCTCCAGTGAAGGGAAGGGAGGAGCAGCAAAGAAAAGACCATTAGCAAAGGTTGTTTAGTGGAGTCCTGGTCCATGGCTGCTCTTAAGGCTAATACCTGTTCGCCTTACGGTGGGAAGTTTGTTCTACTTCGTGAAAGATGCTAGTAAATGACAACGTGTCTGAAATCTACAAGGATTTTGATCCTCTAGATCTGGCTCAATAATCTCTTCCACATTCTGACACCCGAATCAAGACATAAGTTCTCATCTAGGTAACAAACTATTTTCTTTCATAACAAGTATAAACCAACTCTGAATCTCACATTTGCTCTTTTTTATTTCCTGGCCTTTTGCCACCATAGAGAAATGTCTGATAGGCTGAGTTTTCACATTGCAGCTGCTTACTGTGATTATGTAGACACAGCCCCCATAAATTCAATAGCGTGTTGCTGGCTGCTCAATAGCTGGTGAAATTAATGCCCAGGGAAGTGGGAAATGGGCCACCACAATCGAAATGTGGACTCAGAACTTGCTCCTCATTCTGTCCCACTCTTTCCCTCCCACATCCTTGCTTCGTGCTAATCGGCAGCTTTCTGCCAACTTACTGGCATTCTTTTCCTCCTCCCGCTCCAGCTTGGGAGTAAACCAGTTCAAGAGAAACGCCATCATCCTAGACTTGAAGACCTATGGGAATGGTGGGAACTCTGTATGACACCTCACTCCCATTACCATTGTGGATGATGCATGAAAGAAGGGCAATGGGGTTGCCTTCTGGGGCCACTTTATCCAGCAAGGGAGGCTGACCACCTGAAGCTAGAAGTCCTCAAAAGATCATGCAGCCCAGCCAGACAGATTAGTACATGAGGCGCCCAGGGCCAAGGACAGTCTCTCCTCTTCATGACGACCCCTGGCAGCGGGCTGCCTAGGTTGCCCCAGTCTCACGTTCCCACTGTGTGTCATGATCGGCTGTCATGCGTGGCTTCCCACTGGGCCAGAGGAAGGAGCACTGCTCTGTGGGCCAGGGAAACGGAGTGTGATAACCAGCTCTCCACCTGACCAGCAGTGGGAGCTCGCCACTCCCTCTGCCCCTGGACCAACTCCAAAATGGGAAGATGGACAACCAGGGTTGTGATAGTTCTTGAAGAGTTAAATCACTATAAACCTGTGAATCTCCTATTTTACCATCTTCAAACATGACTTAAGCCAGTTTAACTGAAATAGAAAAAATCTGTTTTCAGCACTCTCTCCACCGTAAGTTTCTTAATCTCAAAGAACCCTTTGAAATTGTCTAGTTTGTGAATTTGGGAGTCTGTGCATTCTGATGGGAGAAGATTAAAACCTTAGACAGGTGTGTGATAACCACCTGGCCACCCCCACCTCCAAAAAATAAAAACAGGTTAAGAACCTGCCTCTGGGGTGAGGAGCTAAGATGGAAATCACCTTGGGTGACTTCCTGTTTCCCCACCCCTGAATATCAGGTGATAGTGATTATCAAGGGCAGGAGGGAGGAAGCCCTAGACGCAGCCTTCTGGGCAGGAGTAAAAGGAGACATAGGCTTTACCTGTCAATCTCCACCCATCACTGCCCACTGCTCTACCACGTGTCTATTAGCCATGTGACCTCAGGAATGTACTAACTCTCCCTGAACCACCGTTTCCTCATCTGTCGATAGAGAATGGTTATGCCTCTCAAAGGGCTATTGTAAAGAGTAAAGGAAAATGAGTAAATGCGTGGCTATCAATAGGAGCTCAATAAATGTGAGTTCCCTCCCAGCACTAGTAGCTCAGGTCCCAAAATTTACTACTTGGAAGACAACTTCATCTATAACAATCAATCCACCCTCTACCTCAAATGTAAACTGGTACAGTCACTATGGAAAACTGTATAGGGAGTGCTTAAAAATTAAAAATAGAGCTACCACATGATCCAGCAATCCCACTTCTGGGTAAACATCCAAAGCAAATGAAAACAGGATCTCAAAGAGATATCTGCACTCCCATGTTCATTGCAGTATGATTCACAACAGCCAAGTATGGAAGACACCTAAGTGTCCATCAACAGATGGATGGATAAAGAAGATATGGTGTATATATATATATACACAACGGAATATTATTCAGCCCAGAGAAAGGAGAAAATCCTGCCATTTGCAACCATATGGATGAAACTTGAGGGCATTATACTAAGTGAAATAGGTTAGACAGAGAAAGACAAATACTGTATAATATCACTTATATGTGGAATCTAAAAGCCAAACTCACAGAAACATAGAGTCCAGTGGTGGTTACCAGGGGCTGAGGGGTAAGGGAAATGGGGAGATGTTGGTCAAAGAGTACAAACTTCCAGTTAGAAGATGAATAAGTTCTGGGGATCTAATGTACAGCATGGTGATTATAATTAACAATACTGTCTTATACACATGAAAGTTGCTGAGAGAGTAGATCTTAAATGTTCTCACCACAAAAAAGAAATTGTAATTATGTAACGTGACGGAGGTGTTAGCTAACACTGTGATGGTAAGCATTTTGCAATATATGTATATCAAATCAACATGTCGTATACCTTAACATACACAGTGTTCTATATCATTTATAGCTCAATAAATCCAGGGGGGAAAAAATCCACCCCTACCTTGCTCCTGGGGGGAAAGGGTGACACAGCAGCCCAGTGCTCAACTTTGGATAGATGCACCTTGGGCTTCAAGTCCCAGCTCCTCTCCTTGATGGCTGTGTGGACTTGGGCAAAGAGTTAAACTTCCCTGTACCTTGATGTCTGATCCACAAAACAGAAATGCTGATGAGAATAGTCCTTCTTTCACAGGGTCATGAGAAAATGCAAAAAGTACTTAGCCGTTGGATAAATGTTACCTAACAGGGGCCAGCCCCATCGCCGAGTGGTTAACGCCGAGTGGTTAACGCCGAGTGGTTAACTTCACGCGCTCTGCTTCAGCGGCCCAGGGTTTCGCCAGTTCGAATCCTGGGCACGGACATGGGACCGTTCATCAAGCCATGCTGAGGCGGCGTCCCACACGCCACAACTGGAAGGACTCACAACTAAAAAAATATACAACTATGTACCGGGGGGCTTTGGGAGAAAAAGGGAAAATAAAATCTTCAAAAGAAAAAAAATGTCACCTAACAGAAGGCTCTCCCTCTGTATCTTTGCCCATACCTTCTCTCCTTTGGGAGCGTGTTCCTATAGCTGAATGTCCAACATAGATATTGGGCAGAAAGGGAAAAAAATCAACAAATACTCCAGATTCCCCAAGTCCCTTCCCCAGAAGCCTCCCCCACTACCACCATCACACTCACCTCCCATAGCACACTAGCTTGTTCCTCATTTCCTTTGGATCTTGACTCAAATATCACTTCAGTGACATCCTCAGCACCCATTTAAAATTTCAAATGGCCCCCTACACACACACCATTCCATCCCTCCCCCCCCCCCCCCCCCCCCGCCTTATTTTCTCAGTTACACCTGTCAGCATAGGACAGACCTCATAATTAATTTGCTTACTTACTTGTTTATTGTCTGTCTCCTCCCACTACCATGTAAGCTCCTGGAGACCAGGGGTCTTTGTCTGCTTGGTTCAACTGCTAGGCCCACCGCGCCTACAACAGAACCCAGGGCAGACGGCGGGGACTGGACTAACAACTTTTTGAATGAATGAGTGAATTAGTGTCTGAGTGAGTGAATGAAGAATGAATGAAGAGACGCCTCGGAGTTTTATTATGAGACCCGAGAGATTTCACAGGGAGGGAAAGGATGGGGGTTGGTCTCGATCTGACTCGAGTCCCCTTCACTCGCCTAACCTTCGAATTCTTCCTCTTCTAGGGGCCACACAAGTTGCCCATCTCCCTAAATCTGGGGGCTGGCTCCAGACGCCCCCTATTAGAAGCACCCCCACCTCACTTTGGGAACTGAAGAGGAAATAGGAGGGAAAAGACTCTGAGCGGGCCACTTCGGGGTGGGGGACGAGGGGATCCCCACGCTCAGGTCGCTCTTTCCCGCCCGCCCCCCGAGCCTGCCCTGGGGGCGTGGCCGGCCTGCGTGGGGGACCGCGGCGGCGGCGGCGGGGCTGCGGGCGCCTTCGCTGGACCTGCATTGCCCCCTAGTGCCGCGCGGAGTCAGGGCGCCGGGCTCCCCCGCCTGATGTCACCGCCGTGCAGTCAGCCCAGAGGCGGCTCATTGAAAGCAGACCCTCCTCGGCGCTGGCTGGGCGGAGGCGCCGCCGCCCGCACACCCGCCGCGGCCGGGCCGAGCCGGGCGCCCCCTGCCCCGCCGCCCCCGGCTCCCGCCGCTCCCCCGCGAGCCCGGCCCGGCGCGCCTGACGTGGACCATTAAACTTGGAGCTGCCGCCTCGTCCCCTTTCTCCTCCTCCTCCTCCTTCTGACAGGCGAGCGAGCGGCTCGGTGCAGGCAGGAGACGTGCTGCCGGGCTGGGCTGCCCGGGGAGATGACTTCTGGCCGGGAGGGAGCCTCTGGGAAGAGGACCACGGGGGAAGCAAAGTTTCAGGGCAGCTGAGGAGCCTTCGCCGCAGCCCTTCCGAGCCCTCTCACCTCCCTGGCTATGGAGGGCGGACTCTAAAATGAATCCCGATCTGGACCCCGGCCACAACACATCAGCACCTGCCCACTGGGGAGAGTTGAAAGATGCCAACTTCACTAGCCCCAACCAGACCTCGAGCAATTCCACACTGCCCCAACTGGACATCACCAGGGCCGTCTCCGTGGGCCTGGTGCTGGGCGCCTTCATCCTCTTTGCCATCGTGGGCAACATCCTAGTTATCTTGTCTGTGGCCTGCAACCGTCACCTGCGGACGCCCACCAACTACTTGATCGTCAACCTGGCCATCGCCGACCTTCTGCTGAGCTTCACCGTGCTGCCCTTCTCGGCCGCCCTGGAGGTGCTCGGCTACTGGGTGCTGGGGCGGATTTTCTGTGACATCTGGGCCGCCGTGGACGTCCTGTGCTGCACGGCTTCCATTCTGAGCCTGTGCGCCATTTCCATAGATCGCTACATTGGGGTGCGCTACTCTCTACAGTACCCCACGCTGGTCACCCGGAGGAAGGCCATCCTGGCCCTCCTCAGTGTCTGGGTCTTGTCGACTGTCATCTCCATCGGGCCTCTCCTTGGTTGGAAGGAACCGGCACCCAACGATGACAAGGAATGCGGGGTGACCGAAGAACCCTTCTACGCCCTCTTCTCCTCCTTGGGCTCCTTCTACATCCCCCTGGCGGTCATTCTGGTCATGTACTGCCGGGTCTACATCGTTGCCAAGAGGACCACCAAGAACCTGGAGGCTGGAGTCATGAAGGAGATGTCCAACTCCAAGGAGCTGACCCTGAGGATCCACTCCAAGAACTTTCACGAGGACACCCTCAGCAGTGCCAAGGCCAAGGGCCACAACCCCAGGAGTTCCATAGCTGTCAAACTTTTTAAGTTCTCCAGGGAAAAGAAAGCAGCCAAGACCTTGGGCATAGTGGTCGGCATGTTCATCTTGTGTTGGCTCCCCTTCTTCATCGCTCTGCCACTTGGTAAGTTGGGGACTGGCGGAGGGGGACTGGGCATGTTTCTGGTCTGGGGTTTACTGATGAGCTTACTGTAAAGTTTTTTGTAGGTTTTGTTTTTTTTAATGCAGTCTGTGTGTGTTTGGAGACCGGAGAATATTGTTTGTTGTGCAAAGGCTTTGCAGATTGGGTAGCTGGCTAAGAACCAACTCAGGTGTCAGTGGAACACACTAAGATACTAGTCACTCGAAATAGAACCACGGGAGGAAAATCTGGTAGGTGGAATGACTCATTCAACAGCCTCTGGTTAATAATTAAAAAGGACACTGGACTTGAACATCACACCAGCGTTCTTTCAGTGGTGCTGAGGTGCCGGCTAAGGCAGCGTCGCTAATGCAGCATACAAAATAGTTTGTAGTTACTGCAGACGCGGCACTGGGAAGCAGGGAGGCAGCTCGCACACAGAAAGGCGGTTTTCATTCAGCATTTCCGGGGCTCTTGCAGAGACTTACATTTCTCAAGAGCTTTGCAGAGGCCGCGTTCTCCCCCTCCTCCCTTTACGGCTTGCTATCATACCTCAGTGCACTCCCTTCCTTATGAGTTAATAAGAGCATTCTACAGTCACATGGCCCCAACCAGCCTTTGAGTTATCTAAAGCTTGAGATTTGAAAGAGAAGGAAGATGACCAGAGGGTCACACATTCTCAGTTTTCACCCAAAAATGTTCCTAACTCTGGTGATTTATGGATTATCCAGAAATAAATTATAGCTATCCTCACCTTCGGCTGCCAGACACCAAATCCTACCAGGATGAAACTGAGTCCTTCCTCGCCTGTAAAAGTATATCCATCTTCTTTTGTTTGGTGGTCTTACTGACTGAATTGTTGAAAAGGCCACCTGAGTTCTTCTCAGGAAGAAGCTGAGGTCTGGTTAGGAGGTAAACCTAAAGGAAGGTACGGGACGTGCTGTCCATACGGCTTGGGAGGCACTTGTCTCTTCTCCGAGGCACTGATCTGCTTTGATTTCTTCTCCTATCCCTGGGGGACACTCCAGAAAATGAATGGAGGGAGGGGATCATAGCAAAGTCATGTGCCGTGATATCAGACGAGGTGATGGCCGCTACCCGCCATGGACCACATCCACCTGCAGCCACTCCAGGCACTCGGTCAGAACTGAACACAAGCAAATCCCTCAAGTAACTGAAATTCTGAAGACACATTCTTTCAAGAGAAAGAGGCGAATGGAAAGAAAGCAAACTGACACCAGGAGTTTCCATTTTAAAAAGATAAAGAAAAAAAGCCATTTAACCTACTCTCCGTGTTGTCTTCTCTAAGGCAGACTTGTGAGCTCAGACCTTTCAAGAATGTTTTCAGTGCGTTGAGTGGAAAGGGTTTGAAGTTCTGCCCCCCAGGAGCGATCACATCCCACCACAGAGAAGCATTCTTTTCTTTCCCAAGGTCTCAGGGTCCTTTTACAGGCTTGTTGGGTTAAAGTGGGTGACAGTTCCCACTGCATTGGGCCATGCCCAGATCATGGTTGTAAGTGGCCACTTATTAGCTATGTGACCTTAGGCAAATCACCACTCCTCTGTGAGCCTCAGTTTCTTCATCTGCAGAATAGGGCTAATTACTATTTGCTCGGTGGAGTTCGCACTAAGGCATGGAAAGGGTTTAATACCGTGTCTGTATTGAGCACAGCAAATGCCCAAGGAAAGTTAGCTCTTCCAGCTCTCAGCTACAACTGTGGGTTTCCTCCTTCTCGTGTCATTTGCCAGTCTCACACCTGATACTAAAGGCTTGGAAGGGAACTAGATCTTTCTCCTTTCTTCCTTCTGCCCCTGCCCCTCAGCCTGCAGAGGCTGTGACCAGAGCATCCTCAGGAAGGAGAAGGCCCCAGCAGGATGCAGGAAGGGATCAGAGGTGCAGCTTTTCACTTTAGGGCACAAGGGAAACAGCTCCAAACAAGTGAGGACCCTGCCAGCTTGTTGAAATGGGAAGAGCACTGCTCATGGGTCAGGAGCAATAAAGTTCCCGTGTGAGCTTTGCCATCAATTAGCTCTGTGACTCTAGGCTAGTTGCTCTACCTCTCTGGGCTTCAGATCCCACTTCCAGAGAACAAGATGGTTGGACTAGATCAAGGGCCCTCAAACTTTAATAACGATCAGAATCACCTGTGGAACTTGATGAAAGTGCAGCTTCTTAGGCTTACCCCACAGAGAGTCTGATTCAGTAAATCAGGTGGGTCCCAGACTTGCACGTGTTTAACCAGCCCAGCAGGTGATTCAGAAGAAGTGGTCCACAGACCAGGCTTTGAGATTCACTGGCCAGAGGATCTCTCAGCTCCCTTCAGGCTCCAGCCTCCTGGACGCCAAGGTTTAAATGCTGCAAAGCTTAGGCATTCTCCAGCCACACAGTGGCGCGGGTTGATGTGGCTCCTCTCTGGGTCCAGCTCTCCAAGCTCGCCCTCACTTACTTCTCACTCACGCTATCCTCACTCTCTCCCTTTCTGTCCCCCACTTTCTGAGACCTTGTCACCCTAACATCTCGGGTCCTTGGCTTCCATGCCATAGAAAGTGAGACATTCTTGCCACCCTGATGCTGTCAGTGCTTGTTTCTCCTCTCCTTGCCGTGGAAACTTTCTGACCATCCATGCCATCATCTCCCAGAGCTTTCCCCGTGTGCTGTCCCTGAGCTGACTCCATCCACATGCTTCTCCCCTGGAAACCCAGCCTTGGCGGGTGGGGAATATGGACTCCAGACCTTGGGTTTGGGATGGACTCTGAAAGGTACTCAAGAGCTTCAACGGGAAAGGTGCTTAATTAATGTATTCTTAGTAATTTGGGAGGAGCATCCAAGCAAAACGGGGGTTTCGTCGTGGGTTTCTACTTCCTCTGAGTTCCAGTAACACCCACACGAAAGTAGCATGAGGTAGAACAGCAACTCCTTTGGAATCTGAAGAAGTTTCCGAATTCTAAACTTTCCGTAAAAGGCTTTTCACTTATGATGGAGCGAAGCAGATTTGGGGAGACGATGGTTGGCAGAGACGTGCAGGCAGGACTCACTTGCAGTTGGCCATAGACTTCCAGGTGCCTGGACGGCACGAGATTTCCATAGCTGTGTTTGTCTTCTTCGTGGGAGAGAAGGGTTGGGATCCCTCCTGGGAAGGAGGGAAAATAGGCATGCCGCCTCCAAAGTCCTGGTCAGGGACCCCATTTGTTTTCCTTCCTCCCTTGTTTTTATTTTTGGGAGCAGGGGTGGGCTGCCTGCGGAGCTGGGCCTCTCGTCTCCTGCGGAGCTCTCCCCACCTGTAACATCCTCCCTACCTCCTCCCCACCCTTTCCCTGTGGCCTCAGACCAAGTTGGGCAAGGGACCAGCCCTCCCTTACTCAGGAGCAGGGATGGAATCCACCAAACAAGGACCTCTTTATTCAGCCCCTGGAACCAGGCCAGGGAGGGACAGGAAATAATTGGAATATAATATAGCAGGATTTCTACTCGATGGGCCATGTGCAAGATGTCTGAGGAATCTCTAGCTGCCTGGCGTCACGATGAAGGCCAGCTCCCACTTGCCTGGGGAAGACCTGGTCAGGGTCTCAAGAAGTGGCTGGACCACTGAGGGATGTGCATTGCGCTGGGGGGATGGGTCAGGGGTAGCAGGAAGTGCTGGGCAGCCAACTGGTAGCTGGGGTGAGTGCGTTGTTTAGAAAACACTGGAAGCTTGCCTTGCTCCAAATCTTTCTTCCGTCTTTTAAAATGCTGAAAGGCACCAGGAAGCCCTTATTGAACTAACTGCTTTCCCCTCCAAATAAATGAAGGTCAATCTCAAAGAAAGAGTTGTGTTGTCTATAATACTGGAACCAGCCAGGAATCCCTGTCTCCATTGGTTTCTTTCTCCAGTTCTCGCATTCAAGTTGGTGCTGATGAATTCCCACCTCCCGTGAGAGCACGAGGCAGGGTGAGGCTCCCAGAGATGACTTGGGACAGAGCCATCCCCACACACACGCACTAATCCTCCAGCTCTGCGGTTTCCCATCACAGGGGTTTGAGTTGCTCAAAGGAGGGCAATTGGTTTGAGTAGGGGGAAAATTTTTGCACACAGAGAATCCTTCCTGGAAGAGAGAAATTCTACTGAAGGAAAACACATTCGACCTTTTGTGAAATCATTAATAAAGACTTCCTAAAGCACCTACTATGTGCTAGGCACTGTACTAATCACTGGGTTGTTAAGCCAAAAGCAAACATGGCCCCTGCCTGCAGGAGGCTTACAGCCTAGTGAGATTGTGTTATCATGGAGCACATACTATGTGCCGGACATTCTGCTAGGCCCTCTACAGACATGATCTCATTAATCCTCACAGCTACCCTGCCAGGGGAGAGTTAATTGCTCCCTCTCAACAGATGAATATACTGAAGCTCAGAGAGGTTAGACCTCTTGCCCAAGGTCACACAGCAAGTAAATGATAGAGCCAAGAATGGAATCCAGGTCTGTCAGAACAGGCACATACCTGTTCCACTGCACAAAGGAGGTGCCTGGGCTTTTTGCTGTCTGGTCCCAATCTGTTCTCATAGCAAATGTTCTCCAGGAACCCCAGAGCCGCCTTGTCAAAAGCTTATTTTTGTACTTCTGTTACAAAACCCTGCCTTTCTTCCACTCCCCACTCACTCTTGAAAAAAGAGTCACTCTTAAAATGTCAGCGAAGGTCATCTACCTTCTGGATTTTCTCCACACCTCCTGCACTGTCTATGATACGGGTCTCTCAAGGGTGGGCGCTTCGTCACCTCAGCCATAAGGAAAAGTGAGACCTTGCCCTTCATCTAGGGACCTGGCTCCACATCTTTAATCACTCACTCGTTCATTCATTCATTCCTTCACTGAATAAGTCTGCATTTATTGGACCCCTGCTATGTCCAGGCATGGTGCTGGAGGTAAAGAGCGGTGAGCAAAACAGCAATTTTACATGTTCTCATAGAATTCAGTCCTAGTGGGGAACACAGATAATCTGAAAAATACGCTCATGCCAATTGTGATAAGTGACTTGAAGAAAAGCAGTGGGATGCTATTAGAAATCTACAACAGGGTCAGTACATCACAGGGGGCCCTGAGGGACATTTAGGCAGAACCCTGAACAGGTTGGAGGGGCTAATTCAGTGACAGGGGCAGTTAGAAGAGAGCTTCAGGCAGAAGGAAGGACATGCCTGGAAGTCCTGAGGAAGGAGCTGGTGGGAAACTAACAGACCTTGGAGGATAGAGAGGAGACAGGTGCAAGCTGAGGCTGGAGGTGTGGGCCAAGGCCAGGCCACGCAGGGACGTTTGGGGCCACGTTAAGGATTTTAGATTTTATCTTAAGTTGTGTTGGCCACTATCGAAGGATTTGAAGCAGACGAGAGATACTATCTGAATTATGTCTTTAAAAGATGACTTAGGCCACCATACGGAGCACAGACCAGAGACAGGGCAGTTAGGAGGCCACGGTCCCAGTGAAAGCGGGTGGTCACTTAGACCAAGCTGATGGCAGTGGAGGTGGAGAGAAGTGAACAGGTTCAAGGACTTGGGGATG
Organism: Equus quagga; assembly: GCF_021613505.1. Classification (NCBI taxonomy): domain Eukaryota; kingdom Metazoa; phylum Chordata; class Mammalia; order Perissodactyla; family Equidae; genus Equus; species Equus quagga. The sequence goes on along the minus strand of NC_060273.1, from coordinate 61,926,905 downwards.
GGTTGGTTATGATGTAGGAGGGTTAGTAAGAGCAGGAAAATGTGTCTGGAATAACCCTGAGGTGTCTGGGTGACGGAGGTACCATTTGTTGAGATGCCAGAGAAACATGGCCCAGAGGATTCCTCCCAGAAGCTTCCTCAGACTCCACTCATCAGGCTCATAAGACGCCATGCAGGAATGATACGGCAGACACTCTCATGAGCTGAGCAGACAAGATGCCCCAACCCGAAAGCCAGGAGCCACGACCAACAGCGAATCTGGCTCTCACTAGAAACATCTGGCAAGGGGCTTGTTCTCCAAAGCACAGATTCTTGGGCTCCACCACAGACCTATTGTATCAGAATCTCTCCTGATGGGGCCACGAATCTTGATTTTTAACAGATTCCCCAGGTGATTCTTATGCAGCCAGCATAGCACCTGTCCTCCCCATGTCTGGGAACCCCTGGAATGACCACCCCGTGGAGAGCCAAGAAAACTTGGTTAAGCTTCCCTAGTGCAGCCAGAAGCATCCTCAATCCTGCCCTGTCCCACGAGCCAGTCCACATGGAAGAAGGCAGAAGGCTGGCAGGAGGGAAAGTGAATTCTTTCAACAAGAGCCTCCCTGGAGAAGGGGGAGAGAATGAGCACGGGGGAAGCACAATGCAGCGGGTACGGTGCTCGACACTGAATGCTCTTTATAGCTTGTCATTTTCACAACCGCTCTGCAAAGCAAGCATCACCACCCCTGTGTTTATAGGTGAGGGAACTAGAGTTCAGAGAGGTTTGGTAACTTGCCCAAGGTCACACAGCTAATAAATGGTAAAGTCTATTGCACTCTACGTTTGGCACTTGACAAATATTCGTTATATTATTTCTGTTGTTACTACATTGCTTCCTGAACAATTGTCTGAGGTCTGGTGCCCATGGGTGATAAAATTTTTACTGGCTCATGACAAAATGAGAGAAAAGTTAGGAAAATTCTGTGTTTTTCCAAATGTATTCAGTATAAATGACTGTCCTTTTATTCTAAAGGCTATCTTCTTTCTATTTTGGGACACTGAAATAGCATTTCTTTGATGGAATGATGATAATAAGTGGTGGTGCTAGCCATTGTGTGTGTGTGTGTTTAATGTCCTACTTGGCGAAATAAAAAGTTGATAACCCTATGTCCGTCCCCACCAAAAAATTTTTTTGAAATTTTACTGTGACTCTCCTAAAGTCTTGGAATCATGGAGACCCCACGGTGGTTAGATGCAATAAATATTCGTGCTAGAAAGCAGGAAAGACGAGAGGGAGAGGGGGAGAGAGGGAACGGATGGATAAATGAGCTAGCCTCAGCTTTCCCGTGAGATCCAAAGGACAAGGCAGAGGGCAAGGAGGGTGAAGGGTGATGTGTGAAGGGTCATACTTGTCAGGCACAACAGAATGAGGGGCCGTTTGCGGAGGCACCAGTCCTGCTGGGGCAAAACAGGCCACAGGAACACCAGTGAGTGCGTGTGTAGCTGCAGTGCCATCACGGATGGGCCTATTGAGATCTGTAACGCAGCAGATGCCTTTACCTGAGTGTGTGTGTGGCTCATAAAAATAACTGATGGCCGCCGGGCCGCACTGGGAAATTGGTCTCTTGCACATCTGCAGAATGTTTCTGCGGTCACTGTGCTCCCTGCCCGCGTCTGATAATAATCATACTAATAGCTGCCATTTACTAGGTCTTGCTGTGCGCCGGGCTTACGCCGGGCTGGTCGTGCTCCCTAGGCACTCTCTCCTTCTCTGCTCTCCAAAACCTTACGAAGTGGGCACTGTTCTCGCCCCCATTTTACAGATGAGGAAACTGAAGCTCAGAGAGACTGAGTGCTTTGCTTCAGGCCCCCCAGCTGATCAGTGACAGAACCTGGATTCACATCTGGGCAATCAGATAAGGCTAAAGGGTTCGTCACTGTGGGTCCTCTAGGGGTGCGGGTCTGAGCCCCGATTTATGGAAGCGCAAAAGAGAACCAGGACATCAGAGTCTATTCTGTGAAGGAGGAAAGGAAGGGTGAGTGGCTGCCTACAGCTCAGCAACCGAGAGGCACTGGATCCTGGTGAGAATATAAAAATAATTGGGTCTTTCCTCTAGTAAGGTAAGTTAAAATTTCTTCTATTGTGGACACTTTAGACTTTTTTCAGCTTCACAACTTGTTATTGGCAACGTCACATATGTTTTTAAGGTTTTTATCAAATTTAAGGGAGCACATAAAATTTGGAAGATTTTTTTCACAGTTTAGTTCCTGGCTGCATTCATTTCAGATCTTAATTCACCTCTGCCACTGACATACGTGTGGTCTCAGCACCACAGGACTCTCCTCGCTTGGTCCTACCTCCTGCTGTCACAGGGACCGGTGAGTTGGCATCGTGGACAAGAGGGTATTTCTAGAAGCTGTTTTCCACCTTGCAGTCACTCTGGCTGGTGATAACCCAACTATACAGAAAGAAAGATTGCAGACCACGTACATATATTGGCCAGAACCCAAATGAAATGTATCTTCATTCCACTCTTAGCCCATTCCCCAAAACATCCACAGCCACTGCGCTAACACCACGTGAGGGGAAACAGGACAGAAGGAAGTCGGAGTGGAAATAGACAGTGGTCCTAACCAACTGCAGTTAATAGATCTTACTTTTGGAAACTTTATGAAATCACATGACCATTGCTGGGGTCCCTCCCAGGCCCTTGGAGGGTCCCATGAAGACAGGAGCCCTGAGGCTAAGCAAGTACCCTTCAGCCACACTCAACCACTGCAGGATTGGCTCTCTCCAGCAACTTCGTCACTGACGGACTTCTCTCTCCTCTGCAAGCTGTGAACTTCTTGTAAGCAGTGACCACATCTTTCCTCTGCCTAACACAGGTGCTCACAAAAGCTAGACAAATGAGAGAAGGCGCAGCGCCGTGAGTTCAGCGGAAGAATCACGAGCATCCTCCAACTCCAGTAGAACAATTTCCCATTTCCACCATACGCCTTGCATGTTCCTTTCCCTGTGCGTTTGCTCAGACTGTTCCCTCTGCCAAGAACGCTATTCCCGTACCCTCTGAATATACAAATCCTGCCCACCTGCAAACCCCCCGTTCCGCTGACGCGTCTTTCTTGGAATCTTTCCCTGTTCCCACCCTGTCCTGGCAGTGATCACTGCTTCACACCATGTTTATGATGCTCGTCACGTTTGTCCGTGGGGGTCAGGACGGACAGGCAGCTCTTCAGCAGCGCTACCAGACTGCAGACTCTGGAGGGCGGCGGCCGGGTTTGACTCATCCTCTTGTGCTCCACGTCTAGAGACCTGGACCTGTAGACTCTCCGTAAAAATAGCAATTGCGGCTACAATTCGTACGGTGTGTGCCAGCCCTCATCAACCGTTTGAGCCTCCCACAGTCCATGCCTAGGTGTTCATGTTGCCCCCATTTTATAAATGAAGAAATGGGTGAGACGTTAAGTGACTTGTCCCATTCCTTGGAACCACCACAAGTCCATTGAGAGGGGACTGTGCTGACTGCTCTTATGAAACCACAGTGCCGGTACGGGCCCGGTCATGGGGCCAGTGAGGCGAGATTGGATAGGTGACGACCAGCAAGGACACAAGGTTGGAGCTTGAAAATTCATTCTCAATTAAAAGGTTGCCACTGCCAGTCAGCCCCTATTTCCCCTCACCTGACCTGCCCTCGTCATCTCCCTCTCACTTCTGGGAGGGATGTGGTCAGAATTGGTCCCCGCAGAAGTGGGAGAGGAGGAAATGATTCTGGTGACTTTTTAGCGGGGTCAGATTAAGACCTTCAGAGAGGCCCAAGGTGTTGAGAAGTGAATGCTGCCCCCACCAAATGTAACTCTAAATTAAAACACACACACACACACACACACACACACACACACACACGGGGCCCTAAGTAAGTGTAAGGCCAACAACATTCTGATTTTGTGTGTGTGTGTGTGTGAGGGAGATTTGGGCCTGAGCTAACGTCTGTCATCAATCTTCCTCTTTTTGCCTGAGCAATGTTGTCACTGAGCTACGTCTGTGCCCATCTTCCTCTAATTTTTGTGGGATGCTGCCACAGGCACGGCCTGACAAGCAGTGCTAGGTCTGCGCCCAGGATCTGAACCTGCGAACCCCAGGCCCATTGAAGCAGAGCACGTGAACTTAACCACGAGGCCACCAGGCCACCAGGCCCCAACTTTCTGATTTATGCTATGAAGTCTACTTTGATATTTTTAAATCGAATTATTTCCCGAAAAATGGAGGTGCCCCAGCTTTGCTAGTGCTCCAAAGACACCCCAGGACTTTTTGTTGGATAATATAGCATTGCTCTATAATGGTGAACAGGCATCCCAGTTTACCTGAGCCACTTCCCATTTATGTCTGTTACCAAGGAATGATTATCATACAGTCGTCTGTCGCTTAACCACAGGGACACATTCTAGAAATGTGTCATTAGGCGATTTCATCATCGTACGAACATCACAGAGTACACTTACACAAACCTAGCTGGTAGAGTGCACTGCACACCTAGGCTGGACTTATTGTGTGGGACCACCATTGCAGTCTGTCATTGACTGAAACATTGTTATGCGTCACGTGACTGTAATAACCCCCTTATTCTCAAAAGCATCTCAGCCTGAATGATGAAAGTGCCTATTTTAAACCCCGATACATGAGTGTTTACAGTGGAACACCCAACAGTGCCTGAGTTTCACCGAGGAGCCTGAGATGGGAGAGGAGAGAGAATCAGGCAGCCACAGCCTCAACAGCTCAGAGAAAGACTGAAATGAGAGCATGAAGTGAACATCAATTAAAGAAGAAAGAACGCAACTTCACATGTGTGTTTTCTGTGGGAAACAGGACTTATTGTGAATGTTGGTTTGAAATTTTTAAATCTTCGTTCAGTTAACGTACCCTGGTTACACAAGTGAATGACTGAGCTGGGGTCTGAATCCACGGCGGGCTGACCCTAAATACTTAGCGAACAAGAGAGTAAATGAAGGAATGGATCCATTTCAGCACGAGACAAATGGTGTGATCTGCATGAGGAGTGTCTCCGGAATGTAGAGGAAACAGAAAGAAGAGGGGGCATTTTAGGTTTGGGGGAGGAGAAGGAAAGCGAGCTGTGGCTCAAGGACTTGTAAGGCTGGAATAACTGTCGGGGGAGGGGCATCTGCACCCCATCCATCACCCCCCCTCCTGGCATGACAGAGCCTGAGTCAGCCCAGGGTACAGTCCTCATTGGCAGGCTGGTGTTCTTAGGACTCTGTCAACAGCACACTCGTCACCACACCCACCGGCAGCACTTCTGAGCCCCCTTTGAACACTCAAGTGCCCCTCTCTGCTGAGAGCACAGGAACTGGGCTATAAAAGTTGCACCAATGAACAGATCAGACCAAAATGTTCAGAAACAGAATGTTCTAGCACATGCAAGTGGACCATTCCTCACAGAACCCCATTTAACTTTTTCCTGGGGTATCTGCCCACAGCGTCTTGCTCCCCCGAAGCCAAGGTGTATTTGGGACTTGGCTTCGCACGCCTTTTTAAATTCTTCTTTAAGATAGAGTTTCCTGGCAGGCTGACGTGCGTCGCTTGCAGGCTGAGCTCAGCACCCTGGCCGCGCCCCAGAAGGAGGTTAAAATGGCACCAAGGGCAAGTTGGGCTCACTGTCACTCGCAGGCGTGGGCCCCCAGGCTCACACCATCAGCACGGGGCCGGGCAGAGGTCCAGGGAGGCAGCTGGTGGGGGAGGAGGATGTTCCACCGACTGGAAGAACAACAAAAATTACATCTCCGATTTATATATTCAGGCCATAAATCGCCCCCTGGCATCAAGAGAGAGCGGTGGAGCTCCTCTCCCTTCTCCCCGCTTCCAGGTACACCCTCACAGCATCCATTTGTGGCCTCTTGTTCCCAGACCTTCAGATTTTACCCTAACACAAGGACTCTTGGGCATTTTTGTTCCACGGGTTCCTTTGGCAATCGGTGAAGCCCCTTCTCACATGGATACATAAAATGAGACAGGATTTCAAAGGAAACCGATTATGTTGAAACAGCTATTATAGTGTTGGAAAAAACACAAATTTATTATAGAGTAAAAAATGTTCCTCTTTATTAATGTATTAAATAAACAAGATTTAGCAGCAAGTCAAATAAATAACTACTATAATTTTGAAGTAGTGACAAGTGGAAATATTTCAAGAAGTCTGCAACAAATGTAATGTGATATCATAAATCTGATTTCTATTGGTGACAAACCCTGCTAATTCCACTGTGGCTTGTTGCCTACATTCCTATTGAAGGAGCTGCGAACTTTCAGCCAAAGATTAGTTTGGAAAAGAAAAGGTACTTTTTCCCATCCAAGTTCACAGACCCCCTAACCCCAGAATAAAATCCTTGCCTCACAACATTATAAAGATGTACTTCAAAATGTGAGTTTTTTCTGTACTCTTTTCCTTTAAGCAATACAGTCTTAGGACCACAGAGAACTTGGAGGGTGCATGCCATCATGCTTTGTCACTATTTTGCATGATTACTTGTAGCAATTCTTTAATCAACTAGTTTCTTTATTTAAAAATAATAATAGACTTTTATTTAAATCAGAAAGAAGGGGAAAAAAAAGCAGTGAAAAAAATTCTTCTGCCCTCACCAGACCTCAGATCCATCTCCATCTGTCACCCTTAGTCTTTTTCCCCAGGAGCAAATACTGTTACCAGCTTGAGGATGCTTCCAGAAATATTCTATTTATTTGTAAGCGTACACATGCATATGGGTGATGGTGTATATAGACAGTGTGTATTTGTATGGGATGTGTGTGTTTCCACACTGCTTATTTTTACAAATGGTATCATTTTATAAACATTCTAGTGAAGATCACATTTTACACTCAACAGCATATCTTGGACATAGTCCTAGGTCAGAATGTACAGTTGCTGCTCTCTTTTTCGTGGCTCTATACTAATCCATTTTGTGGAGTATCCTCTTTTACTTACCAATTTCCCAATTGTTGACATTTAGGTTATTTTCGGTCTTTTCCTACTACAAACAATGTAGCAATGAGTACTCTTCTGTATATGTCTGTGCCCATATTTTCCGGATAAATTCCAAGATATGGAATCACTGGGGCACGGAATATTTAGTATTTTAGGTTTAACCTGATTATGTTCACTTTCACTAAATAAGGAATTTAAAATTTAAAATAAGTAAAATGTAAAGTGTTGTTAAAACAAGTAGGTTAGGTCCACGTCTACTCATCTGTCCAGTTAGGAAGGTTGTTCATGATACGGTCATGCCCCGCCTAACGACATGTCCGTCCATGACGGACCGCGTATTCAATGGTGGTCCCGTAAGATTAGTACCACACAGCCTGGGTGTGGAGTAGGTTAGACTACGTAGGTTTGTGTAAGCGCACTCTTTGATGTTCACACAATGATGAAATCACCTCACAGCACATTTCTCACAACGGATTTCCTTTGTTAAGGGACGCATGACTATATTTAAATTAAAAAGGTAAGTCGTAGAATGATATGTGATCCCATTTTTAAAAGCTGTTAACTTAGTCACCTCTATGAGTAGAATGAAGTGAGGAGGAGTAGATTATTAACTTTTTTTATACGCCTCTGTGTTATTTCACCTGTGTGTGTGTGTGTGTGTGAATATGTATATCTGTACAAAAATTGGATCAACCACTGCTTTTATCACTAAGCATCCTCTGTGGACTTCTTGCCATTTCAATAAATCTGAATCTTTTCATTTTTTTATTTACATTTCACCTATTTTTAATGCCACCTTGCATTCCATAATAGAAAGTACCATAATGTACTTAACTGATCCACTTACGACAACTCATGTATGTATCACATTCACCAGGCCCAAGTGTACAGTGAAAAGACTGTTCCTCTCACTTCCCTGGCCCCCAGCCATCCAATTCTGCCACTCCGCCTCCCTAGGCAACTACTGTTACCACATTCTTCCATATCCTTTCACAGATATTCCATGCATACAAAAATATATTTCTGTGTTCTTTTTTAATGGAAATAACATACTATAAACACTATTCTCACCTTGCTTTTTTCACTGAATATTGTATCTTGGAGAGCTTTTCCACTTCAATATAAATAGAGCAACCTCATTCTTTTTAATAGCTGTATAGTATTCCATTCTATTTTTTTTCTCAGATAGACCTCTATAAAAAGACATTTATCTTGCTTTAAATCTTTTGTTATTACAAACAATACTTTAATTAATACTCTTGTAATACTTCACCATTTCCTACATTATCGGAAAGATAAAATCCTGAAAGTGGACTATTCTGTGTAAATTTCTTTAATTTTGATAAATATTGCCAAATAGTCCTCCATAGGGATTGCACCAACTTGCATTTCCATAAGTGACTTTTGAGAGCACCCACACATTCACCGACACTGTGTTATCAAACTTTTTCATCTTTGCCAACTCCATAGGTGAAATTTTTGTGAATGAGGCTAAGCATCTTTTTGTAAGTTTAAGATAATCCATCCTTTCTTGTTGTACATTTGTTTTCAATTTTTAGCTGTGACAAATATTCTTATGCACACATTTTTAGTATCTTTTGTGCACCTGCCCTTTAGGATTTCCTTAGAATAAAGTCCACTTTGAATGGCTAGATCAAAAGGAAGACTCCTGAGAAAGGCATCAGATGTATATTATCAAATTACCCTCTGGGAAGAGTGTAGCAATTTGCACTCCCACTGCATGTGTGTCAGCATAGCTGAAGAAACCACTTTTCATATCAATAGCTCCTCCTCGCCTGGGGCTCGAGAAGTTTCAGATATCTACATGACAAATCAGCTTCCCCTCAGAGCTGATAAGGTGGCTTGAAAGCTTTGTATCCTTTCAACTAATTTGGTGTCAGCTTCCCAGAGTTCAGGGCCAGCAAAGTGCCCTCTTGGAATGCAACACCTCATCCATCAGGGGAACCAGAGCAGGCTGTGGCCTTGGAATCTGTGTATTTTACCTAGGATCTGAGAACAAAAAGCAGTCACCCACGGTGTGTGTAAACGGATTTGATCTTTCACACAGCTGCCAGCCCACCACATCTACATTGGTGGTTCAAGGCTCCAGGGCTGACATCTCGATTTAAAACCATAACAAAATAAAAGAAAACATTGCCCTCCACCCCTCAGGAAAAGAAAGGAGTTTGAGGCACTCAGAGGATGAGTTAATAAGGATGGATTCCTCTGGGCATCCAAGCTGGCCCCACCCCACCATGGGGGCCCAGGGAACACAATGGACAGTCTATATTTAGACAAGGGCATGGCAAATGCACCACATTTTAGTTGCAAAACTCAAATTGGCTCTGGAAGATGCCAGCCTCACGAATTGAAAATTGAATTGAGCACTGCTCAAGAAGCAAGGAGATGGCCCCTTGAACAGATTCTGCCAGCAAAGGAGGCTTTTCTCAAGACAGTCCATGGGCCCTGGTTGGTCAGGGGCATAATTTAATCCTGACCTTGAACTGCTGGAGAGGCAGGGTTATTTTCAGCCTGTACTAAATCTAGAGGTGTTGGAGCCAGCACCTAGTACAGGGCAGGGAGGGGGTGAGCTTTGACCTACTGCCACAGGGTCTAGAGATCAAGCTGATGCTAAGCCAGGGGCCTGGGATCAGGCAGTGATTCCCAGAACCCAACCAGGAATGCCGTTCCTGCCATCCAGCTCTGTCACTGCCATCCCACCCCCTCATCCAGGGAAGACGGTGCACCTTGCTTTCTCTGGGACATCCTCGTTAGCCCTTCATGACTCCTGTTTGAGTGGCAGCTCAGGGTACAAGAGAGAACAGGGACATTGAAATCAGACAAATCAGGTCTGAAGTCCTGACTCTGCAGGTCATCTCTCTCAGCCTCAGTTAATTCACCTGCAAAATGAGCCTGAAATCATGTGCTCACAAAAGAGTAGGGAGGAATAAATAAGAAAGTGGATGCAAAGACTGGGTACGAAACACTAGAAATATTTATAAACATCAGGACTGTTAATGCACGTGAAGCCTCTAATATATTATCCACTTGGGAAGAGATATTTAATAAGTACTTGTTGATATGATTGTGATTATGACTAATTCTGTGAATGGGCTGTGTCTTTCGGGGAAACAAAACCAGAACTGATTCCTTCTCATTAGAAGGTTGGGGGATCCTTCTGTTAAGAAAGACGAAGTAAAGAGAGTGCCAAGTGTGATGGTCATATGCTCGGGAAATATCAGAAGACCTGAACTAACTTTTCTACTTTTTAAAATTGTTTGGATATTTAATTATGAGATATCTCAGTCATTCCAGAAAGTACAAAAAATAATTTAAGAGAGACGCCCGTGACTCCTCCACCCAGATTTAACAAATGTTAACATGTTACTGAATTTGCTATATATCTTTTTTCTTCCTTGAAGAAATGAAATGTTACAAATGCATCTAAAAGCCCCCAGTCCTCTTCCCCTTCACCGCTCTCCTTCTCAGAGGCGACCACCAGGATGCATATGATTAAGTGGACTCTTCGCTACACCTTCTCAAGTGTATCCTCGCAGAAGCAGGGAGAAGAGAGGTCAAGACTGAGACTGTGGATTTTGTCAGTTCTGAGTTCAAATTCTGCTCCTGCTCCTTTACTAGCTGTGTGGTCCGTGGCAAATTGCTCAACCTCTCTGTTCCTCCTTTCCCCTCTCTCTAAAATGGGACAAATAATACCTACTTCACTGGGTCGTCTTGAGGATGAAAGAAGATTATTCATGTAAAAGCAATGGTTCTTAAAGTAGAGGAAGATGGGCATGGATGTTAGCTCAGGGCCAGTCTGCCTCAGCAAAAAGAGGAGGATTGGCAGTAGTTAGCTCAGGGCTAATCTTCCTCAAAAAAGAAAAAAAAAGCAAGGTTCTCAACCAAGGATGATTCCCCCTGCCCCCCAGGGGACATTTGGCAATGTCTGGAGACCTTTTTTTTGATTATCACAACTGGGGTGTGCTACTGGCATCTAGTGGGAGAGGCAGGGATACAGCTAAACATCCTACAATGCACAAGACAGCTCCCACAATAAAGAACCGTCTGACCCAAGATGTCAATTGTGCCAAAGCAGAGAAACCGTAATATAAAGCATGTTATCACTAGTTAGAAGGGCTCAAAAACCATTTGTTCAATAAACATAGTAACAAATGATAATTTTTTTATTTATCAGACATTACGCTAGACACTTTCACATACATTATCTCACTAGTATCCAGTAAGATGCTCCTTCTTGGTAAAAAGAATGATAGAAGGCAAGCACTGTTGCTTCTGCATCTCTGAGAATATCTATCTTATTTGTTAAGTCAGTGATAAACTTATTAAAGATGTAAAATTTCAGGCTATGAGATTAATTAGAAGTTGTTACCAAGCGCCTAAGCCCCTCTGCTCTCTGTGAAGAACAAATTGTATGAGCACTTTCAGCCACAAAATTGGTTCATTTAAACCACAAACATTTCTTCAACCTAAGCAGGCCCAGGGACCAGCTTGGCGAAAAATAAATCAGGCATCATAATTGAGCGAACATTTTTGGCCCGTTTACAAAGACTGGCTCCCAAAGGCTCAAGAAACCACAGAAGCATGAAAGAGGAGGGAGGCCAGACCTCTGCTTCTCTGATTCACCCCAGGCATAGGCGGACTCAGAATATTCTGCACATGGCCATCCCAGGGATCAGAGCTCCCCTCTGTGTTGGTCAGAGAGCACCCACCAGGAGTGGCCTTCTCCAGTGGGTCTCCAAATACAGTCCCCAGCCCGGCAGCATCAACATCCACCAGGAACATGCTAGAGATGACAGTTCTTGGGCCTCACCCCAGACCTACTGAATCAGAAACTGGGGATGCAGCCCAGGCAATCTGGGGTCCCCCAAGCCCTATAGGTGATTCTTATGCATGCTCAAGATTAAGAACCACTAACCTAAGAAGGCTGGATCCCACTTTCCCTGTGAGTCCATTTCCTGTTGTCCGTGGCCCTCCCACTGTAGCCACGCAGCTCGTCAGTACCAATTCAGAAGTGGAGGAGCCGCTGCTTGCTGGCACTTTCCTCGGGCTGGATGCTTGACACGTATCTTTTAACTTTCACAACAAGAATCTGACAGCGATACCATGATCACTTTTTCCAGATGAGAAAATTGCAGCTGAGAGAGCTTAAACAGCTTGCCCAGGGTCCTAACCTGCAGAAGAGGGCTGGAACCAGCCTCTGAATCTGGGTCAGCCTGATGCAGAGCCTATCCTCTTAAAAATGACGTCACACTGCCCGTTGATGACGAGGAGAGACAGAGCACAGACAGGTCAGCCCTGCTGGGGCCAAATTGTGAGCTCTGCCAAGTTCGTCTTTGTGACCCTCAGCCACCTATCCTGGCGTTCACTCGCCCCACAGGTAATCCCCCAGGATGCTTAACTGGCAGTATCCTAACACTGCCCCCTAGAGGCCAAGACTCCCCACTGCAGCCTGCTCCTACGCTCTGCCTCACATCCTGAGACTTCAAATCCCCACTCTCCCTCTTAGTGGCTATGTGACTTTGAAGTTGACTCAGCCTCTCTGTACTCCTCTTTCTCATCTGTAAATCAGCTATAATAATACATTCACATCAAGGTTGTTAAGAGGCTTAAATGGGATAATAGATGTGAAAATATTTAGCCCAGTGCCTGATGCATAGTAGAAAGTAATTATTGTTTTTTTCCCATCCTCCTCTACACACCAGCAACCATCAAAAACTACTCAATCCAGGACTGATTCTCTTGAAGTCTCATTTGTTGGCCAATTAGCTAATATGATGAGCTAATCCTCTCCAAGGTGTTAATTCATAATAATGGTTTTCTTTGTTTGCCTCCAAAATACCATTGGTGTTTCAACCAGGGGCTGTCAGTCCTCAAAATTGGGCAGCTTGGGAGAGAAATGGTGGAAATATTAGAGAATATGGAAGGCCACTGAGGAGCCTTTTCCCCTCCCTGATATTGCTCCTATACAACGCCAGTGGACAGGGAATCCCAGAGAAATAGGAAGCGAGATAAAGAAGGAAAATATGCCTTCAAGGTTGCACCTGGCTTTGAAGAGAAAAAATGAACTACAGGTATCTGAATATCAGGATAAGTGGGAACGATGCAAAAAAGAAGTGAAATCAAAGACTAATGGGTCGTTTGCCAACATTTAATACAATTGCTTGGGATTTGCGTAGTTCAATGTAATAAAGCTTCATTAAAAAGTAGTTATAACAACTAATAAGACCCTAATTAAATTAGCTTTCACTGGGCAAGCTGCTTGTGAGGTCCTAATTAGGTTATTTGCTGCCATTGGCCTAGCCTGAAAACAAAAGAAGATTCTGTTATGTCTTCAGTGATGCTGGGAAAACCAGCTCTCTGGTCTCGTGCAGGAAGTGCTCTGAGGCAGCCAATCAGCGACTGTCTTAGCTCTCCAAAAATCATGGTGTGCGGCCACAGTGAAACGCCTGAATAGGTCCCGCTGCTCTTAAGAGCCGGGCGATGTTAAAGATGGAAAGGGCACTTAAAGACGGAAATGCCAAGAAGTTCATTTTACAGGAGAGGAAACAGGCCACGCGGAAGTGTTTTCTCCAAGATCCCCCAGCAAGGAGCTGTGTCCCTTCCCTCCCAATCTTCTTCATCCACGGTCTGGAATAAACACAGAACTTCATCTGCTGCTATGGATTTTCATTTAGGAAGGGAGAGAGAAACAAAAAGTGGTGGATTCCCAGAGGCGCCTGTCTTTGAAGCTGTGTGTGTGTGTGTGTGTGTGTGTGTGTGTGGAGAGAGAGTGGTTCAGTCCCAGGTAACTGCTGACCTATTTACAGTGTGGGTTGAACTCTTTCCAAAACTGTCTTCGCATTGCTGCCACAGTGACCTTCCTAAAACGTAAATCCGGTCACGCCAGGATCCTGCTGAACTACCCACGGGGTAACTTCTGCATTCCTGAGCAAGGCAGAAAATTGGTCTTTGTACTTGGGCTCCAACCCACCTCATCTCTCAAGACTAAGCTTTGTGATCGACACACCGGAATCCCAGCTCTGCCCCTCACTCACTCTGCAAGCTTGGGCAAATTACTTCATCTCAGCTCCCACTTTCTGCCTATAAAATGGGGATGACGTTTTACTTATCTCATCAGACTAGTAGGAAAATTAAATGACAATAAAGCAGAAAGCCACAAGTGACCCATGCTGTCACCCTTCCAGCCACACAGGAGCAGTCTGCCTTCCCTGAACACACCTGGCTCATTCAGGTCCTAACCCTTTGCACACCTTGTCCCCTCTGCCTGCGATGCTCCCCGCCCTCTTCTCTGTGTCATGAATTCTTCCAATTCAGATGTCCAGCTCAAATGTCACCTCCCCCTTGCAGCCTTCCACAGTTCCTCAGGCTGTGGCTACTCCTGTCCTGTGCTTTCTCTCTTCTCACTCCACCCCTATCAGAACCTTGTCACGCTGGGCTGGAATGGGTTTTTGATGTCCATCTCCCATGGGAGACTGGGTCTCACGCAGCACAGGCCTGGCACACAGTGAGGACTCAGTAAGTGAATAAAATCTTGTCACAGGAGCTATGAGGAGGAACTGTGAGGAAGGAACAAGACTGGTTCCAGTGTCACTTCAGCTCCTGTCCACAAAGCTGAAAAATAGATGAACTCCGTGTATACACACATGTACCCACATGCGCGTGTGCACACACACACACACACACTAAGATATTAACAATAATTACCTGTGGCCATTTTTATTTTCTTCTCCTGCTTCTCTGTGGTGAATATGTATTACTCTTGTACTAAGAAACAAAACGATACAGTTCTTTAAACCAAGAGAGCTGAAAACATAAAGGAGATGCATGAAGTGCCACTTTTCCAAACACATCCTTAAAAAGGGGGAGTTATGTGAATTTCCATGTGGTGCAGTTCTGATTTAAGGCATCGCAGCCTCTGAATTTCTTCTCTGTGATGTCTGCAACAAGACCTAATCTGGAGTTGCAAGGTACTTTTCCAGTATCTTTAAGGCAACCTTTTGGGGAACTGTGAGTTCTTACAAACAGGAGAGAATAAGGACTCTGCTGTCCAATACAGTAGCCGCATGAGGCCAATCAAATTTAGATTTATTAAATTTCAATTCCTCAGTCACAGTAGTCACATCTCAAGTGTTCAGTAGCCACCCATGACTAGTGACTACCGCATCGGACAGCACAGAGTTGGAATATTTTCCTCATTGCAGAAAGTTCCGTTGGACAACGCTGAGTCAGTGTGTTCTCAGCTTGCTCCAGACATGGTGGATAATGATGTCTTGAGAGAATAAACACATCCGTTTGCGCCATGTGTATGTTCTTTCTTGTTTAAAAAAAAATACATTCGTGGCAATGTAAAGTGATGCAGCCACTTTGGAAAACAGTTTGGCAGTTCCTCAAAAAATTAAACATAGAGTTGCCTGATGACCCGGCGTCACACCCCTGGTATATACCCAAGGGAACTGAAAATACACGCTCACACAAAACTTGTATACAATTGTTCATAGCAGCATTATTCATAATAGCCAGAAAGCAGAAATAACCCAAATTCCCATCAGCTGAAAAATGGGTAAACAAATCTGAGGAATATGTACAATGGAATATTATTCAGCCAAAAGAAAAGAACGAAGTACCAAGACGTGCCACAACATGGATGAACCTTGAAAAGGGTACTCTAAGGGAAATAAGCCAAACAGAAAGGTCACATATTGTGTGATTCCGTTGTATGAAATGTCCAGAATAGGCAAATACGCAGGGAGAGAAAGTAAATTAGTGGTTGCCAGAGGCTGAGGAGAGGGGTCAATGAGATTGACTGCAAATGGGCACTGGGTTTCTTTTGAGGGTGATGAAAATCTTCTGGAATTAGGTAGTGGTGATGGTTGTGTAACTCTGTGAGTATACTTAAAACCACTAATTGTACTCTATAAAAGGGTGAATTTTAGCGTATGTGATATGTCTCAACAAAGCTATTTTCTAAAAAAAAAAAAAAATACTCTTTTAATTGGGAAACAGCCTATAAGTGCATCTGTCGGTGAGTAAGGAAGTAAACTCTGACACATGCGCACAGTGGACTTTGATACAGCAGTTGGAAAGAATGGATTAGACCTGTATACTAATTAAGAAAGATCTTGAAGACAAATCTTTGAGGCGAGTAAAAAAGCAAGTTTCAGAGAGTTGCCTATAGTATAAATATTACATTAAAAATTAAAAAGCTCAAATATTCTATTTTCTATGAGTAAATGTAGGAAAATGCATAGAAAAAAACCTAGAAGATTATGCACCAAAAAGATAACACTAGCTACCTCTGAAGGAAGGGCCTGGAATTGGGGCAGTGGACAAAAAGTATGTTCTTAATGTTACGAAGAAGAAATATTCATTTATTACGTGTGTAATTAACAATTTTTAAAGCTCTCTTTGTTAAAATAAAAACATAAATTAGATCATCTCAGTGGGGCATAAAGAGAAATATAATAAAGAGCAAGTTTCAAAGAAATAAACCAAGTATAATCAGATACTTTGTTAGTTGGTCTCTTATATTCTCCCAGGGAAAACAGACTTACTTTTAAACTTTGCCTAGCCTTGAACTCTCCAGAGCTAAAAATACCCCCACAGGGCTGCTTCCTCTGGCTTTCCTGCTAAAGGAGCCCAGAGCTGAAGGTCCCTAATTCCCTAGCCCCAACCTGATTAAAAGTTGTTAGTTGGATGATTTCTTCTCCGTGTCAGCTGTCATCACCTTTCACTAACCAGGTCTATCTAGGTAACGCCTTGAAATTCTTTTATGCTTCCTGTAGCCTGTGCCTCTGCCCAGATGATTGAGGATGCTGCGTGTGACCTACTTAAGGGGATTTTTTTTTTTCAGGGTTTGGGGACAGGAAGAAATTTGCTTTCGATTTGATTTTTCCCCCATTTTTTTTCAATCTTTTTTTCCCTAGATCATAAGAAAAAAAAGATGAAATAAAAAAAGAACACAATGGAACACTTTCTCACTTTGTAGCTAAAATTCTGTGATGATTTTCTTCCATCAGTATATTATTACTGGGTGATTGACTTACTACCACAATTGGCTCTCATTCTCATTCATTCTCTCTCTCTCTCTCTCTGACTCTCGCTCCCCAATTTTATTTTTCTAGATTCTCTCTTCCTTTCAAATCAGTACCTCTTTGTCATTCAATGAGGTTCCTTACCCGAGATTTGTCCTTTTCTTTACGTCACTATCTTATAAAGATGCGAACTTTTACCTTTGCGAACTTCTTAAAGCAGACAGGTCTTGTTCCCTCTGAGCCTTTCTAGCAGGTTTTTTTTTTGTTTCTTTTTTTTACAAAAAAAACCCTCCTAAAGATACTCATTTACTCAGGATGCCCCAGGAACAAATGGTCCCATTCATCAGAGCGGAAAGCCTTGGCAGTCTGCTTTCTCACCGGCCACCATCTCCTGGCATGAGTGTCATGCTCCTGTGTCTTCGTTTCTTACATGTCTGACCGTGTTGCAGTGTCCTACAGGCTGCTCATTCTTCTAAGTACAAATTCCATCTGCCCTGTCTTTTGAAGAATGATCGAAGTAGCACGAGGCCTCTGTTAATCAGTCAATAATCATACATCGTACAGAGAATGGATAACACTTAGACAAAAAAAACTCAGAATAATGGGAAACCTGGTCTCTCGACATGTCATGTTACATTTTGTCAAAGAGTCCCTAATAAAAGATGATTGCTTTCTCATGATAAATGAATCGGAGGTCTCTAGTGGGCGTAAGATAATAAAGCCTTGCAATTAGCACCCGGGGAGTCCAGCCACTATTTGTACAACGTGCCAGGCGCTGTGTGAAGGGCCTGACACACATTATCTCCTGTAATCTTACAACCCTGGGGGTGGGAGGAGAGGCTTATTATTAGCCTAATTTTCCAGATGTAGAAATTGAAGTTCAAAGATTGAGAGGCTTATAAAGATCACACAGCCACACACCTCTGAAGTACCTACTGTGTTTCAGGCTGTCTTGTAGGCACCGCAGATCTGAGAGTGAAGGAGACGGCAAAGCCTCCTCCTTCAGGAAGCTTCCATTCTTAGGGGGTGGCGTGGGCGAATAGGACATATGTAAATAAACAGTATGATATCAGATCGTTGTAAATACCAGGAAAGAAATAAAATGAGGTGGTGTACCAGAGAGGGACAGGAAAATGGCAGCTGGAGTGCTGGAGCGAAGAGAAAGAGGAGAGAGGTGACAGATGATGTCAGACAGAAAGATAGCGTGAACATTTTGTTCGAGCTTCTCGGTCATGATAAAGAGTTTAG
The DNA here is from genome assembly GCF_021613505.1 of Equus quagga. NCBI lineage: Eukaryota > Metazoa > Chordata > Mammalia > Perissodactyla > Equidae > Equus > Equus quagga. Next base: position 61,908,632 of record NC_060273.1, on the reverse strand, counting down.
AGTTTTCTCTAAGTGCAGTAGAAAGTCATTGGAGGGGGGCGGCCCCGTGGCCGAGTCGTTAAGTTTGCACTCTGCTTCGGCGGCCCAGGGTTTCACCGGTTCCGATCCTGAGTGCGGACATAGCACCGCTCATCAAGCCACGCTGAGGCGGCATCCCACATGCCACAAGTAGGAGGACCCATAACTAAAAATACACAACTATGTACCGGGGGACTTTGGGGAGAAAAAGGAAAAATAAAATCTTTAAAAAAAAGAAAGTCATTGGAGGTTTTAGAAAAGGAAATAATATAATCTGGTTTATGGTTTTTAAAGATCTCTGTGGATACATAGAGAATGGATGGAGAGGCTCAAGAGTGGAGGCAGGGAGCCCACTCAGGAAGCTGCAGCAGTGGTCCAGGAGAGAGCTGACCATGGCTTGGGATTATGCTCTGTTCTTATGTATAAAAATGGAGACCATCCAGGAAAAAGTGTGGTCTAGGATTTACTGAAAAGTCCCTGCCTTCCTTAATGAGTTGACATGAGACATCTTCAGGCCTTGTCCCATCGCATACTGAATGTGTGTGAAGTAAGTGCCACTTATTATTCTTTAAAGTTTTTATTGGAGTGTGACATACATGCAGAAAAGTGCACCAACCATGAGGATAGGGCCCTACCAGGCTTCACAGAGTGGACACACCCCTGTAAGCAGCACCGAGAACACGAAAGAAAAGGTTATCCACATCCCCCAAGCTTCCTCCAGGCCCCCTTCCAGTCACTCTCTGGCATTCCAAGTGTATTTTGCCAGAATGACATTCTGTAAATCAATTTTCTCAGTCTTGCTTTAACCCATGACCCCTTTTTCTAAACTGAAAGTCACATGCCGTCTGCAATCAGAGATTCTTAGACCACTAGCCAAGAAAATATGAGCTTTGTATTCTGTGATAGGTATTCTGAAGCAACAGGGTTTTCTCATAAAAAATTATAGTATAGGGTCTGGCCTGGTGGCGCAGAAGTTGAGTGCCCACGTTCTGCTTCAGTGGCCCAGGGTTCGCCGGTTCGGATCCCAGGTGCCGACATGGCACCGCTTGGCATGCCATGCTGTGGTAGGCATCCCATGTATAAAGTAGAGGAAGATGGGCACGGATGTTAGCTCGGGGCCAGTCTTCCTCAGCAAAAAGAGGAGGATTGGCAGCAGATGTTAGCTCAGGGCTAATCTTCCTCAAAAAAAAAAAAAAATAGTATAATATTGAATATGCTTTTTCAAACTTGACATAAATTCCCAATCCCAGACTCTGTTAAACCCCCTCTTAAGAATCATGCGGTGCAAGTTCTGGAAAGACTGTAAGTTGCATTTGCCTAGAAGAACAATCTGGAAATCCAGGGGCACAGACAGCAGAACTAGGATACATGAGTTTGCAACATAGAATGAAGACATGGTTTCAGGACTTTGTTCAGGGGACCAGACAATGACAGAGAACTAATATTTACTGAGTAATTATTATGTCCCCGGTGCTGAGCTAGGTGTTTCAGTGCATTATTCAATCTTCACAAACCTTGGAGGATGGTATCCTCTCCATTGTACAAATAAAAAAACCAAGGCTTGGAAAAGTAAAATAATTAGCCCAAGTTCTCAGGGCTCATAAGTGACAAGAGCTGAGCTGGGCACCAGCTCTGTCTGCCTCTGTATCCCATGCTCATTTCACTCACCCAAAGACGCCTCTCTCCTGCTTTTCTTTCTTTGTTCTGTACTAAATAAATTGAAAATGTTGTTCTCAATACTTGGTTGCTGCAATAGGCGCCATTTCTTCTAATCGCTCCCCTTTTACATTCTTTTTTAATACACTGACTTTCAAATAAACAGGAAAGCTACTCATAAATGAAATGGGGATCCTGGCTGTCACTTTGCTTCTTTCCAGAAAGCGAGAGCACTTTAAGCCTGATGAAGTTTAATGCTTGCTGTAAATCCAAGAAAGAAACGAATGAGCACAAATTTAAATTGCCCAACCCAGAGTCTGGCCACATGGGGCACACGGGAGCCACATTGCATCACCGTATTATCCGTTACTGAGAGAGGAGCCTGCAATTAACAAAGCAATCTAGGTTAACCAGGTTAACATCGCTGGGAGAGCGACTCATGTTCTCCGGCTTTCTGGAAGCTCATCCAAGCTCAAGCTGTCCCTGGGTTCTTTGGCTTTGCGTCATGAAGGGCATTGATTTGATCAATTACATTGCTGCAGCCTAATTAGTAAGCATGGCCACACTTGGCCATCAGTTTCAAGAGATTAAACTTGGGCTCCTGACTGCAGACCAATTTTCGTAGCTGGAAGTCCCTGTACCTTTCATCCTCAATCTATACCAATCTCCCCAGAGTTAATCATAACAGCGTTTAGCCCAGATAGTTGGGTCTCCACGGTCCCTGCATTAGAATGCAGATTATTTTGTGACAGTTCCTCAGGTTGACAACCTGCTGCTTTTCCACACGTGCCAGGCATCACCTGTCACAAAGCACGGTCGCCCTTGCCCTTTTGTTTGAGTTCCCAGCATCTCAAGAAGGGAAGAACGTAAAACTTTCATGTTAGACATGAGGAAAGGAACTTCACAGAAACGACCTCAACTAAGTTTAGTCATCCTTTTTTTAAAAGTAACATTTATTGGGTTAGTTTTGTCTTATTGCAAGAAGTTATACATGCTCATTGTAGAAAATTTAGAAGATACAGAAAAACAAAAGAAGATAATAAAAAGCCATCCTCCAAACAGAGCCACTGAAATATTTAATGCATATTTATACTATTTCGTCACTTGCTCTTTGTCTTTTGATACATTATGAGCATTTTTCCAGTCATATTCACTAATTTAATCTTTAATAGTTGAGTTGTACGGATCATTAAACCAATCGCTTATGTTGGATATTTGGGATTGTTTCCAATTTTGAGTTATGATAAGTCATGTGGCAATAAAAGCCTTGTATCTAAATAATAATCACTAACATTATTGAGTACTTATTATGTCTCAGGTGCTGTACTTAGTGTTTTATATGTATTATCTAGTTTAACCCTCCCAAGAATCCCATGGACAAATAATATTACCTCCATTTTACAGATGTGGAAACTGAGGCCTCGAGAGTTTAAGTAACTTGCCCATGGTGACATAGATAATGACTCCAGAGCAAGCACCTTTTACCACTAAGATAAATTCTTAGAATTTTAATTGCAGGGTAACTAAATACGTAAAATTCTAAGATCTCAGAGTCATATTACCCAATTGCCCTCCAGAAAGCATATCCCAATTTGTATTCTCACCATCAGGGTATGAATGCTCATTTACTTTGCATCATCACCAACCTGGGGCACTATTAAATTGTATTATTCATTAGAGAAATGAAGCCCCGACTTCTGAGCTTATTCGTGCTCTTTACAGCACGCAAGCAACACAGTTCCTGATTGAAAGATTGATTTTCTTTAAATCAATGGTTCTTATCCTTTTTTTTGGTACATGGGCCCCTTTGAGAAGCTGATGGAAGCTATGAAGCAGCCACACAGAAAATGCACGTATGTATATCCAGTAACCCCTTCATTTTCAGAGGTTCACAGCCACCATTAGGAACTCCTGTGCTTGCTAGAGGATTGATACATCAACAACTTTAAAATTAAAAGCAGGACTAATAAACCCAGTCAAATGCTGGTTTAACCAGCCTGTTCTTTTTAACAATCCTGCAGCATACGGAACCAGATTAGAAGAGGCTGGAATAAAATGCCCAGGCACCAAAATGGTGCATTTGCCATGTGAGGGGGAGGTACCTAGGTTAAGACTCTCCCCTGAGGTCATGCTGTCCTCCTCCAAACCTCAGAGCAGAGGGATGGCCCGGCACCAGCCTGCCTCCATGTGTGCACTTCAGCAGACGCTGAAGAACAAGTCTAGGATCCTCCTGCCAAATGCACTTCTTTACACGCTGGTGTTCTTCGTTATCTCCGAGCACATCCTGCTCCTTTATCATCCGGAAAACCTCCTTCCAGATCAGTCAAATGTCCACCAGCCCAGCCCACCCCCTCCCGTCACGAGCAGTGGATAAGGACAAGGATGGAGGGGAGCATGAGGGCCAGGGCCTCGCCCACCCATCTGCTATGAATGCTGCTATGCCCGGCACAGTTTTCTGGGAGCCCTCCTTGGCCTGAGCACATGCTTCTGGCAGTAATGGGGACCATTTTTCATAATGATCCATCGAGGCTCAGTGACATTTGCAGAATTAGAGAGGTGGAACATCTGGTCCCAGCCTGCAAGGAAGGAGGTAGACAGAGGAATTAGCATTCTTGAGTGAATTGCCCTGTTAGTTAGATGACCCAGCAGAGAATGTAGCTCCATCTGCATGGACAGGCCAGGGCTGCCAGACCACCGTGAGACATACACAAAGAATGCAGGTGGCCTCTTGAGCTGGAACCTTGCCACCCATCCAGGGCCATCTTTGGGGTCTCATTTTGCACAAGGCCACCACGTCCATGTCAGGAATATAGGAAGGAGTGGTGATGGGAAAGAGGGCTGTTCTGCCCTTTTATTGCCTGGCTTAATTTTATCTTTTGATCTCTATTTATTTATTTTTCTCCATCCTATGAGAACTTTGCCCTATCCTCTTGCTTTTGTTCTTGGCACGACCCACCTGCAGATGATGGAAGAATTTGTGAGTTAAACATCCCTTCTCTCTCCACCTTCTTGGGTCTCCAGGACTTACTTTCACAAGGCCAGGAGATGGCAGAAGCATGACTTCAATGCTAAATAATTATGGTTCCTCCTGGACTTGGCTGGGAAGATGAGTCATCTGAAACTAGTATATTTGCACCCCAACCTGGCTCATCTTTTTCCCCTTGTGCAGTGCATGCCCCTGTGGAATCTGCTCCACTTTCTTAAATGTCCTTTCAGTCCTTGGTTTCTTGGTGGTCCGTCTCACAAGGTCAAAACAGCAGAAGATGGGAGACGGGAGCTTGTGGGTTGTAATGAGACCCTAATACTTAATAGATCCATGACTCAGAGCAAATTACTTCTCTTCTAAGCCTCAGTTTCAACATTTTCAAAATGGAGATGATGCCCGTACCTCCCACATAGAATTGTTTTGGGTACTAAGTGCGATTATGCATGCTAGGGGTTAGATACAGTGCTTACTGCCTATAAACCCTCAATAGATGATTGCTGCTATTATTATTGTTGTTGTTGTTGTTATTGTTATTAAATTCAGATCACTGCCATCTTCTGTATTTTCTTTGAAAACACCATCAAGATTGAGTCGATTTCTAACTGCCATGAGAGTCAGCACGCATTCTCCACCTTCCTTGTGATCAGGACACTGTGTAGGACATCAGGCCTCCTCTCTCAGGAACTAAATGAACTAAGTTACCAGCCCTCTGAAACACACTTGCCCTGTTGCCACTGCAGCCTCACCCACAAAGGGGGTGCAATGCCCCGCCCTTCCAGCTTCTGTCTCCTCAAAACGTATGAAGATGGAATCAATTTTGCAGGGAACTTCTCTGAAAGTAGCGATGTCAAATAGCATCTCCTTCCCAAACTAGCACCCACGCACATCTCTCCATCCTACTGTAACCAGCACCTCCTGGTTTTCTTCTAGGCATCTCCAACCGAACCTTCCGGGGAAGTGACAAGTCTCCAGTCTGTGGGAATCAGCCTTGAGGTAGCAGAAAGATCAGTTGCTCTGAGGTCAGGCCTGGAATTGAATATTGTCTCTACCACTATGTAATCTTGAGCAATTTCCTTAATCACTGCAAGCCATAGTTTTTTCATCCATAACATGGGCATAATAATTGTATTCACCTCATAGGCTTGTGGAGACGGAATAAAATAATGAGTGAAATCTCCTTGCTTCCCTAATCAAATATTAACCTCCTGGATTAAGTGCTAAGCCAGTTCTAGGTACCCAGGAGATGTTCAATAAAGACTTGCTATAAAGTGGAACAAAACCTGGGGACTTCCCTCTGAGAGCTGTAATCTAAAAACTAACATCAAACTGAGAAGGGAGCATTGATTTACATGGAAAGATGTGGAGAAAATGGTATTTTCAGAAAATCTAGATTTTCTTTGAGGAAAGGAACTGTCTTTGGGAAAATATCTTAGTGAGAGTTGAAGGTGGAAGGGGAAACCTACCCTCCACCCTCACCACCCCCGTCTCTCTTCTCCCCATTTCCCTCAACAAGGCTGATGGCAAAGCTACCAAAAGGAAGAATAGAAATGCGTACCTTGAAAAAAAAAACAAGATTTTGGGCCAGCCCCCAGGGCCTAATGATTAAGTTTAGCACACTCTGCCTCAGCAGCCCAGGTTCGGTTCCCAGGTGCAGACCTATCCTGCTCTGTTAGTGGCCATGCTATGCTGGTGGCCCACATACTAAAAAATAGAAGGAAGATTGGCACAGATGTTAGCTTAGGGCAAATCTTCCTCAGCAAAAAAAAAAGAAGAAGATGATTTTGGAACTCTTGGAGCAATCTGGGAAGAGAGGAAGTGAGATGGGAGAGCACAAGGAGGGCCTCAGGGAGCCCAGCATTAAGTAGAGCTCCAAATGCTGTGTGTGGGTGATTGTCCTCTTGTGGAATCATTGCCTCAAGGTGGTATAAGCAGAGCAGGCTGTCAAGGGAAATGGAGCCCAAGCAGCAGGAGAGGAGGAACGAAGTTAGTCCTTCTGTCCCACTCCAGGAATGCAGAGACTTTGAAGGAGGGCTCTGGACTTCCCAGGGTTATGGAAAAGGGACACTCAAGACAATCTCACTCAGCTCTCAAGGGGCAGTAAGGCCCCCAATGGACGTCTGGGCTACACATATATAAACAGCATAGGTGGTAAATATTCCACACCTCCAGTCCCTTCTTCATGGAAATTCTCAGCAAACATTCTCGCATGGTGGCAGCAAGCCCAGCCAGCTCTCTGTCCTACAGGCCGTCTTTGAGTTGAGCACTGAATTATCCACCTGTTAAGTTTCCTGGTGGTGAGGAGCCTTCAAGCTCTGAGAAAGGGCAGGAATTTCAGGGTCATTTTATGGCATGCTTAACTGGACCTAGACTGAGAAGCAAGACAAAGCCCCACTTGCTAAGATCTGGAGAGCAGCATGTATTCGGCAGCAAAGACTAATCATTTCATTATACAATATTCATGATACCAGCGATGTGCCTGGCTCTCGGGAAATGAAAAGGCAGGAGAGGGCTCTGGCAAGAAGACAAGACAGCCTGGAGACAGCGGGCTGGCATCACTCACTCTGTGGTCGAGAAACTCTACCTGCAGGCGACAAGGAAAACATGGCCCCCAGATGTGGCAGTCTCAGGAGCCACACAAGTGGAAAGGAGACGCAGCACTCCCAGGCCCAACCCAAACCTGGCAAACCAGTTTGGAAATAAGGAAAAGTTTTGATTAACACCAGCCAAAGGACAGGACAGAGGGATGAGTGAGAAAGAGGAGGGCTGGGGAATCAGTGGACAGCTGCTGAGGGAAGGGATGAAAGGCATTGCATGGAGCCTAAGGGCCCAAGTGGCCCAGTCTGGGCATTTTACCATTTATTCCCTAAGGCCAGTCATTGTCCCTGTTCCCTCAGGGAGCCTTTCATCCAAACGCATGAGGCCTCTCAGCCTGCCAGCCCACCAGCAGTTTCATCTGCCCCCTTAGAAGGAAGGACCAAGTGTTGCAAAGCCTGTTTGTTCTAGGCTCAAAGACACTCTGGCTGCAGGTATATTGGTACCTTCTCTCCTCATTTTCATCCCACCTCTAAAATGGTGTGAACAGGGGCCGGCCCCGTGGCCAAGTGGTTAAGTTCACGCACTCTGCTTCGGTGGCCCAGGGTTTTGCCAGTTCAAATCCTGGGCGCGGACATGGCACCACTCATCAAGCCATGCTGAGATGGCGTCCCACATGCCACAACTAGAAGGACCCACAACTAAAAATACACAACTGTGTACTGGGGGGCTTTGGGGAGAAAAAGGAAAAATAAAATCTTTACAATGGAGTGAACACAAAGCTTAGAATTGGAGCAGGAGGGGGCCTGGTAGCTAATGCAACACCTTCATTTCATACACGAAGAAACGGGGGCCCAGAAAGGTGATGTGCCCATTTAAAGGTCTGCCAGCTGCTAGCCCTAGGATGGCTCTTTTTCCCCCTATATTCTCAAATTCTCAATCTCTCTCTCTCTCTAACTACAAAGGCGATGATTGTTCATTGCAGAAATAATTTTAAATACAAAGTGAAAAATCTTCCCATAAACCCATCCTCCAGAGAGAACCACTATGAATGATGTGGTGTATATTCTCCTAGATTTTTTTTTCTGTGAACATACTAATACACACACACACACACACACACACACACTTTTTTCATAAAAATCAGATCATACTATGCCTTCTGTTCTGAAATTTGATCTTTTCTATTTACTTCTGTCATGGACATCATTCCATGTAGACTTCCCATTCTAATAGATGTATGGTTTTTCATTATGTGAATGGTACATGGTTTATTTCACAATCCTCTGTTATTGGAATTTAGGTAATTTCCCATCCCGGGGGGAACACTTGTGCAATTCCTTGTATTTTATCTTTGCTCCCTTTTAAGAGTACTTCTGTAGGATAAATTCCTGGATGTGGAGTACTTAGAGCAAAAGCTACGCTCATTTTAATTTTATTGGATAATGCAAATTTTCCACCCAAAACTTGTGCCCCCACCCAGAATACATGAAAATGTCTGTTTTCCCATATCTTTGCCAAATTGAGCATAAGCAATTTTTTAAATATCTCCCAAACTAATAGACCCAAAATATTTTGCTGCTGCTTTTTTTTTTTTTTTTGGAAGATTGGCCCTGAGCTAACACCTGTTGCCAATCTTCCTCTCTTTTTTTTAATTTTCCCTCCCCAAAGCTCCAGCACATACTTGTATGTTCTAGTTGTAAGTCATTCTAGTTCTTGTATGTGTCACGCTGCCACACCGTGGCTTGATGAGCGGAGTGTAGGTCCGTGCCCAGGATCTGAACTGGTGATCCCCGGGCAGTCAAAGCAGAGCACGAGAACTTAACCACTCCGCCGCGGGGCTGGCCCCATTTTGCTGCTTTTTAATTTGCATTATTTATTTTGTAAAGGAATTTCATTATGTTTTCATTAATTTCATTGGCTGTCCATTGTACTTTTTCTTGTTATTTGCTTATTCATATGGTTTGCTTATTTTCTGAGTTATTGTTTGCTTATTGATTTGAAAGAGAGCTTTGTGTATTAGAAATATTATTCCTTTTACTGTCATTTGAATTACAAATATTCCTCTCAATTCTTCTTCTAACTTTGTTTTTGAATTTTGCAACCTTATAAAATGTCTAATCAAACTCAACAATACTTTTCTTTATGGATCATGAACTTGCATCATGCTTAAAATGGTCTTTTCTATTTCAAAAATCACAAAAATATTCACTTATATCTTCTAATATTTTAATAATTTTTATACTTAAAATCTTGGATCCATCTGAGTTTATTTTGATGTAAGAAATAAAGTAAGGATCCAGCTTTATTTATTTTCAAGCAGCTAGCCTGTTGTCTCAACACTGCTTATAGAATAACCTCTTTTTTCCCCACAAACATTGAAATGGCATGTAAAATTCTCATGGATATTTGGCTCTCTTTCTAAACTATATAATTTCATTGATCTATTTGCATTTTCTTGCACTTCCTGCCCTAGTATATTTTTTATTACTGTAATCTTATGATAGGTTTTAATATCTGTAGGGGTGTGTTTACTCATCTTCCCAATACTACCCCCACCATTCTTCTTTATGTATTTTTAATTGACCTGGCTATTTTTTTCATGGTTATTCTTCGATATTCCAGAATCTTCCATATATTTAGTTTAGGATCATTTAGTTTCCCCTCTTTGCCCCCTCACCCAATAAAACACCTGTTGACATTTTAATGAGATTGTCTTGAATTTACAGATTAATTTGGGGAGAAATGAAGCTGTCTTGGAGAGAAACTTCCTGTACTAAAGGAAGCTATGTTTCTCCATTTAACATGTCTTCTTTTTATGCCCCTTTATAAAGTTTTATAGCTTCCTTCACAGATGTCCCACCAATACTCAGTGTCTAAAAGGGTTCTGCACAGAAAATGCTATTTCCAGTGAGATCAAAGCATGGAACACACTCAGTTTGGCATCAAAGATGGACCCCTAAGATGGACCCCAAGAAACCACTCCATCCCATCTGCTCCCAACCCTGGGCCTAAGCTAGAAGGCAGCTTTCTCCTGGAAGCTGGAATGGGTCTGTCAATTAATCAGTGGGTAACTGATGGCAGTGACCGTATGCCTAGTCCTGTGCTACAAGGACAGGACAGAGATCCCATCTTCCAGGAGCTTTGATGCTGCCTAATGACACAGTGGCACATCCCTTAAGAATGGCGTTCCATATTAACCCACGTGCTATGGACTCTGTTTTGATAGGAGATAAAGGAGAAGAGGCCTGGAGCAGTCAGGAAAGGTTTCAGGAAGGAGATGCGAACTGAACTGGGCATTGGCATGTGGTTACCATTTAAATAAATAAAGAAGAGGAAGGGGCAAAGTAGAAGCAAGGAAATCACTCCACAACCATTTATTCTGCACCGACTCTCAACCCGATTCTAGGCTAGGCACATGAAGACGAGGTGACGTGCTCAACAAATATTTATGCACATTCACTATAAGCCAAGCTCTGGGTTAGGTGCTAGAGAAACCAAGACGAGTAAGACTGACTCTGGCCTGGAGGAACCTATAAACAAGGGAGACAGGCTCTTAAATAAGTAAGTCCAACAGTTGTTGTGATAGAAATCTGTGGAGAGAATATCAGAGACTCTTAATCTGGTGACCGTGCACCTCCTGGGTACCACAGATGGGATTCAGTGGGTCTGTGAGCCCCTGAAATTATATGATGCTAGATTATCTGCATTACCAGCACTGTCAGGTTAAGAACCACTGGGGTAGAGTGACACAAAACTCTTGGCTTCTAGATACTTGTGTTTTAATGGCCAGATAAAATATATGTAAAGATGCCATTACAAGTAACAAGCAAACAATTTTAGCCTTCCCGCAGCCCAGAAGTGTGCTAAGAGTTCAGAGGCAATATTGTCTGTTGAGGAAACTGCCCAGCTTTGCGACCAGGCAGATGTGGGTTTGAATCCCAGCTCTACCATCTAATAGCTCTGTGACATTGGATGAGTTCCGTATACTCAGAAACTCGATTTACCCATCTGTAAATTGAGAATGGAGAATTACAGAACCTAGGCCACTCTCCTGCCTATGGGGAAGGTGAAACGAGGAAGGTGTGCAGGTCAGCTGGCTCTTAGCAGGTCTTTGAGACCTGCTCATTCCTTCCTCCTGCTTTCACACTTCAGAGGAAGCTGGGCATTGTGGGCTGTGGTTACGAGAAGGAAGAATTTGAGCCAGGCCTGGAAAGGATTGAGAGGAGGAGGGGAAAGGAGAGGGAATCTCACACCAGTGCACAGTGTGGATAAAGGGAAAAGAGCCAGAAAAGTCCATTCACATTGCGAAGAATCAGTCCATTGCAGCCAAGTTGAGCAGCCTAAGTAGTTTGAACTTTATCCTATAAACTGTAGGAGCTGCTGGGGGGTTTGGGGCAAGGGGGTCAGTCCCATGGTGACGTGTCTCTCAGCCCAGCCTCTGCTCATCCATGAATCCCAAGATACCCCAGGAAAGCAATTTTAAAAATAAAACTGTAACGTGGGTGAAGGCAACACTTCTCATCCCAGGACCTTGTTAAAAAGCAGATTCTGATTCACTGGGTCACTGGGACCCTGCATTTCTAACAAGCACCCAGGTGATAGTGCTTCTGTTTATCCATGAACCTCACTCTGAGGAGCCAGGGGATAATATATTTCAGTTTTATTATTTTTATTACTATTATTATTCATGTAACACATGTTGGCTGAGTGCCTATCACGTGTCAGGCGCTGCACTAAGCCCTGGGGAGAGAGAGAAAAATCAGACCTGAACTCTCTTTTCTAAAAGCTCACAGACTAATCAGAGGAGATGAGCCATAGCCCTAAGCAACTGTAATTCAAGGTAGAAAGTGATAAATGCCATATTTCAGGTTCAGATAAAGGGCTTTGAAATTCAGCAAAGAGAGAGATTATTCCCAATTGAAGGAGAAATTTCCTGGTGTTTAAGGAGATGAATAGAAGCTTCTTTTTCTTATTATTAAACAATGAATAAGAACCCAGACTTCAGAGTTGGATTTTAATCCTAGCTCTACCACTTACTAGACATGTGACTTTGTTAATCTCTTAAACCTCAGTTTTCTCATCTGTAAAATGAGGTACAATGATAGCAGGGCTGCTGGAAGGACTGTGTGAGTGAGGGTTTGTAAACATGGTACCTAATAACTGGTTTCCAGTCCATTGCAAAGGGTGCCTCTGGTGATTATGATTGTTTTCAGCATTTGCTTTAAAACTTAACATGGGTCTGTAGACCCCAAAGATATTGTTTGTGTTAGACAACTTTATGATCTCATTCCAGGATTAAGTGGCAAATAAAAATGGAAAAACCTCTTGGGGAATTTCCAGATCCAAGGAGACCTTTACAAAGCTGGTGCTGAAAGAATTAGCAACTATTTTAAATTTTTCGAGTTTTTATTGGGCCAAACCATTTCAGCTAGGGAGACGTGGCTCGGCTGTAGCTGTAGCCAAACGCTCCTAATAAGAGCCATGCTGAAAAGGAGCTCCACTCTATTTACAAGCCAAGTAAAATGGTTCTACCACTGGCTCCCCTGAGGTCATCGGGTTTGTCTGATGCTGAAATAAGTCAAAGCAAATTTATAACCCGAGAGTCCCATAATGTCAAAGCCCAGAGGGATTTCACAAACCACCCAGCCCTGGGGGGGACCAGATAAATGGTGCTTTGGGTCCCTAAGCCTTGCTGCAGTCTCCAAACCCACCCATTCGTCATTCTTTCAATCAATGTTTAGTGAAGGCCTATGGTTGGAGGAATACATAAGGAATAAAGAGGGCCCCCCTTTCTCCCCCACAGTAAAGGGATAAGGGTAGGAGACCCCCAGGCACATCAGGAACTAACAGAAGAGGCTGCTGGGCTTAAAGAAAGGTCTCATTTCAAACCTCTCTCTCTTACCTGTGTGTGACGTTGGGCAAGCACTGCCCTCTGTTGGTGCCTCCGTTTCTTCATCTGTAAAGTCGCGATAATCCCACTTTGCTCATAAAGCCATTATGGGCACTAAATGAAATAGAATATGAGAAAGTTGGTTGACACATAACAAGGACCCAATAACACAGTATCTTTTGGGTTGTTTTTTATTTTTTAAGTAATATTCATTGGACTTTTCCCAATTACAAAAGTAATTCATGGTTATGGCGAAAATTTTGGAAAATACCAAAAAATACAGAGAAGGAAAATTCACCATAATTCCAACACCCAAGGATAAACACTCTTGATGTTTCTTCCACGTGTATCCTTCCCGTCCTTTATACACATCAACACATATTTTGTTTCCTCATGAGCTATAGGGGTCGTGACTAAGAGCCTCTGTTAGAGGCTGCATGGATTCAAATTCTAACTCCCTCATCCACTAGCTCTGTACCTCGAGCAGCTTACCTTCCATTCCCGCTGACATAACAGCCATGGCCTCCAGGGTGCATGCAGGCTGGACACTCAGTCACCAATCAGTGCCGTAGACAACAATGTGGAATGGCGCCCCGTAGAGCTGCGCAGGGCAGAGTCATGCCAGGCTGCCTTGGGAACAGTGACTGGCATAAGAATGGTTACACATCCAGCCTGGTGGCTGGCACAGAGTAGGAGCCTGTGAAATGATAGGTACTGCTCTACAAACACGCCCAGTGGTTTTGAAGAGTGGAGGTTCACAGAGGGTTGAGACTTTGTGTTCACTCTTCAGATTCGTTGCTTGTCACCTTAAGGATGACCTGCTGGAACCACATCCAGCCAAGAAATGCTTCTCCCTGTGCTGACCCTCCTCAGCCTTAGCCTCGGATCCTTGCACTTCCCGGACCCTTAAAATCACCCTCAGGCAGGCAAAGCCCAAGAGGAGTGGGTGAGCTCATTGCAACATCTGCTGGCCCCTTTAACCCTCCCGGCTCAAGCTCCATCTCCTAATCGCCCCACCCATGTATCAAGCTTTCCACCCCTGTAAGCCCTTTCAGAAGTGCTGTCTCGTTTCATCTACTTAAAAGCCTCAGTAAAAGGCTACCAAGAGGCATCAGAGTGGAACCATGGGCCTCTGCAAGTGGTTTCCCAGGGCTGCGCCTATACTCTGCTCAGATTCACTCCAGATTTGGGTGATATGCAAGAGAGCTTGAAATGGCATCCAGAGAAGGCACAAGAAACTCTGAGGCACATATTCAGTCAATCAGTCAGTCACTGAGCAAATATTTATTTAGCACCCACTATGTGCCAGGGGCTGGGTTCTCCAGTGAGAAAGTTATTCCCTGTTCACTTGCCTTCCAATCCTTTAGGTTCCTCAAAGAGAATTTCCTCTCCATCTAGGGTCAGCAAGTCTTCAATATGCCTCAACCCCTGCTAATCTCCCTTTTTGAAAAAGAGAGAGCAGGCCTCAGGTCCACCACTGTCTGGAGCAATGCAGAGGTACTAATATCATTTTGTTTTCATCTTATTTTTCTGTATCATGACATTCTATTTATAACAAATGATGCAGGTTTTAGAATAGTGATAGAAAGCTTCCTTTTAAAAAAAAAGTTTAGTTTCGATACCAAAAGTAAATTAATTTAAAGAAAAGTGTTAAGTTATTGGTGGTCCAGGTGGGAGGCCTACTGATGTTTAGGAAGCCTAGACTTGAGATGAGTGAGTATTAACCGTTTGGGGCTTGCTGACCCCTTCAAGCCCATATAGACAGCTATGCATCCTCCCCCAGAAAAATGCGTGAACATCCGGTACAATTTCAGCAGGTTCAAGAACCGCCTGGAGCCCATCCTTGGGCACGTATTGGGAAGAACAGCAAGGTGAGGGTCTCAAGCCTGGTCAACACATTTCATCTCATCCTCTTTGCCACCTCTCACCTTTGTAGCTGTAGTTATGGCAATAACAGCAGTGCTGGCAGTAGGAAAGGTAGCAGTGTTTGCAGCAGGTAGAATTGCTATACTTACTGACTGCCTTCAATGTGGCAGGCACTTACCATCCTAAGCGCGTCTCATCCGTGCAGAAAAGAACTATCACCATCCGGATAGGGAGGTAGCTGCTGCTTCTTCAAGTGGCTTCTCCAAGGTCACACAGCCGGGAAGCCAGAGCTAGGATGTGAACCCAGATCTACCAACCTGTGACGCCTGAACAAGTCCTTAACCACTAAACTACTCTGCCTCAATGAATGTTTGTTGAATAAAAGAATGACAATTTGAGCAGGTCCTGGCAGCCATGATGCCATTCACCAGCTGAATGACATCAACCAAGTCACTCACCCTCACTGAGTTTCCATTAAGGAAGGAGGTTTCCCAGTCCTGGCAAGCCATGATGCTGAGACGCATGGCAAGGAGCATTGGACCATTTCATGAGCAAGAGAAGTGGAGCCAAGCTCAGGGACATGCCCAGCAAGTTAGTGGCCATGTCAAAGAGCCCAGCACAGCCTTGACTTCCAGCAGAGAGCAGGCCTTCCAGGAATCCGCATTTCCTGTTAAGATTTGCTCCCCTTTCCCTGGCAGCTTCGTTGGCCCCCAAAGGTCTGTTTGAGTGCCCATGGAAAAAAGATCCCTGTCACCAATTCTCTTTCATGCCAGAGAGGCTCAGCGCCTTCCCTAATTAACCACGGGTTCTTGGCTCCCACCAGGGCAGGCAGCCTAGCAAACAGAGCCCCTAATCCCAGTAGCTACTGTGCTGCTGAGGGGAGAGGGAGGAGGGAAGGGGCCGAAATATGTGTGGAATCCAAGGCGCCCAGCAGTCCAGTCCCTGAGCCACACTGCCCCTCTGTGGTGGGTCTAGAGAAGCAGGCACGCCCCGCAGGCATGGGCAGGATTTCCATCGCCGGCTTCACGGACAGTGAATTTTAAGGCTGGACAGGACTCAGATGACACCAGTCAACTACAGGAGGGAAACTAAGGCCCAGAAAGAGAAAGCAATTTAACGATAGATCGAGTTACCAAACATAGTTTCCACACATAGGTTTCCTGTAATTAGATTCCCAGCCCAATCAGTGATTCACAGGAATAATAATTATTATTTGGTTAATTAGCATTAATGCAGAGTTGATTTGTGTGGCAGGCACCTGGTACGCAGAATGCTAATAAGGACTTTACACATTTTATCTTGCTCAATCCTCACAGTAGCCCAGAGAGATGGGTACTATGATTAGCTCCTTTTACTGATGAGGAAACTGAGGCTCAGGGATAGTCTGAAACTTGCTCAAGATCTCATGGCTGCTGGTGAGAGAGGCAGGATTCTATCTGAAGGAGTCCAATTCTGACAAGAAAAGGACTCCCTGTCAGAAGTCACTGAGGGCTTGCTGGGGTGGGGGTGGGGGGCTGGGGAGAAGTGGTTCCATGCTGGGGGGTATGGGAGGACCAGATAAAACAGAATGCAAATGGAACAAGAGGACCGGCGAGATGACTATTCATTATCCAGCTTCCAGACAAGCGAGGATTCAAAACTGATGGCACCCAGAGTTGTGGCGCTGTAGGGAAAATATCATGCTCCTACACAGTCGACGGGAGGGTAAATGGGTCCCCCCCAGTTCAGAAGGCAATTTGGCTAGCTGTCACTACTTAAATGTGCAACTGACCCAGGGATTCCTCGTGTAGGAAATTATCCTACAGAAACATTCAAACGTACAAAAAAGCAAAATGCAGACAAGTTTTCGTTACCGCAATTTGTAACCGCCAAAAATGGAAGCCACCTGCTTGACCATCGTTAGGAGAGAGTTAAGTAAACTACTATATATCCAGACAGAAGGAGGTAGTGTCCCGACATGGGGAAATGTCTTGTATATATTCTAAACAAAGAATACATATTCCAAGCAATTTGGGGAAAGGTATGTGTATGATCCCATAAAAACAATCTAAAAGGATAAAAACAAAGCTGTTAACCCTGGCCCCCTCTACTTGAATGGAGAAAGAATTTTCACTCTATATTTTATATATTTTTTTGTAATGTATAATTTTTTAATTTTTAATTTAATTTAATTTTATTTTATTTTGAGGAATATTAGCCCTGAGCTAACGTCTGCCACCAATCCTCCTCTTTTTGCTGGCCCTGAGCTAACATCCATGCCTACCTTCCTCTACTTTATACGTGGGATGCCTACCACAGCATGGCTTGACAAGGAGTGACACGTCCACACCCAGGATCCCAACTGGTGAACCCCGGGCCACCGAAGCAGAACATGTGAACTTAACCACTGTGCCACCGGGTCAGCTCCCTGTAATGTGTAATTTTTTTTAATCCACTTTTTAAATTTTAAGTAAGTGAGGCTTTTTAAATAGACTTTATTTTTTAGAGCAGTTTTAGGTTCACACCCAAACTGACAGGATGGTGCTGAGATTTCCCATACACCCCCACCTCCTCACATGCACAGCCTGCCTGGTTATCAACATCCCCACCCAGAGTGGTACATTTGTTACAATTGATGAACCTACACCGATGCATCAAAAGCACCCAGAGTCCGCAGTTCACATTGTGGCTCACTCTTGCTGCTGTAAATTTTATGGGTTTGGACAAATGTATAATGCCTTGTATCCACAACTATAGTCTCATACCAACTAGTTTCATGGCCCTAAAAATCCTCTGTGCTCCACCTACTCATCCCTCCATGTGTCACTTTTGTAATAAAAATACACAAATCGGGAGAGGAAAAGAAAAGAAAAGAAGATGTGGTTCCTGCCCAGAAGGAATTTATAGCCTGGGTGGTAAACAAGGATTCAGCCAGCCCTGGGGTGGCTCAAGAACGTCAATGGGCAAACAATAAAATAACAGGTAAGACCTGATTGTATACTTTCTGTGGCCGCGAACAAAGAAGTCAGCCTGAGCTGGGTGGGGTTAATGAAAACAGAGTTCCTGGAGGAGGGCAATGACTGAGCCAGGATATACAGTGTCCTTGAAAAATGGCCATCATTATATTATTATTCTCAAGGTGCCAGATCCTGTGTCAAGTATTTTACATGGATATTTTCATGTATTTAAAATTACCCTATGAAACGGATATTGCCCCCATTTTATGGATGAGAAAATTGAGCCCGAGGGGGCCAATTAACTTTTCTGAAGTCAAACAGCCAATACACACACAAAAGGGACTCAAAACCAGGTCTATGTGATCCCAAACCCTGTGCTCAAGCCACTGGGCAACACTGCCTAAATCAGCCAAGGGCAAAGAACGACCTTCCCAGAGGAACAAGCAGCTCAGGGAGCCCAAACTCAAAATGTGGCTGTAAATTTTTGCCCACAAGAAAAGTTGGCTTCATCCTCTAACCTGTGGCTGAATACTTCTCATGGCCGCGGTCTTGGAGAGCACTTTATAAGAAAATTAAAGCAAAGATCCAGCCCGTCTTTGTTCTTAACAAGGCACTTCCAGTGTGATGGAGGTGAAGAAGAACCTAGAAAGAAATGGCACTTGGTCACAGGGACAGAGTGACATTTGTGCCCCTCTCATGGTACTCATCAGGAGCTCAGTATTTGTGGAATGAATGAATGAATGTATAAAATGTAAATAGCTACAACTATCATATGCTGGCGTCCTGATCCGTAAAGTGGGGCCAACAGTAATACTTTCGTCAAGGGATTGTGATAATTAAGGGAGCTAACAGTGTAAAGAGTTTAGCACAGGACCTGTACAGAGCACACACACAATATAAATCGTGGCTCTGATGAACATTAGCTGTTAGCATTATTGTTATTTGTGTATCCTTTAAAAGTGCCGGTCCCTCAGGATACCTCCCCATTAAGTCATGTATTGCCTATTGCACTACCTAGGGTTGGCAAGCAAAGCTACAAGTTTGCCTTCAGCCAGCGTGCTCTCCTGCTCTGGATCCTTCCCACCTTTGGCCATGACTATCGTTGTGTGCCCAGCCTCCATCCTGGGACCTACATGTCCTCATTAAGGTGGTGTGCCTACCCGCACACACACTCATCAGCATTTACCCTCCAGGATAACGCACAAGCTTTATCTCCCTCTCTCTACTTCTCCCCAGAATTTATTCTCCAGTTTCCCATTTTATCAAAACCAGTTCCTATGCCCTTCAGACCCAGTGACAGAAACAAGTGCATCCCTGTGGACAGAGACAACTCATCCATCATGGTTACTAGGTGTTCAGATGTCATATTTGCATTTCAGCTAGGACCTTCCCCACAGTGTCTTAATCCAAAGGAGTATCTGGGATGGCGGGACGAACACCTAAGGTGCAGGCCTTGTCACAAATACGACCACAAGGTGGCGCCCTCATCTGCCCCACTAACAGCAAACAGAACGGAGCCCCACGTTTCCCACATTTACCCTGAGTTGAGAAGACAGCCTGTACTTGTAATTAGCACTTGCCTCCGGCTATGGATGACCTTTCCAAATTCACCCCCTCTGGCTTCACCCAGCACCAGGAGCCCAGCCACCAACCCTGGGTTACTAAGCAGAGAAGCAGGAGGCTCCCTGTAACAACAGGCCAAACCTATTCAGAAGGAGAAGTGCTACGGGGAGAAAACCAAGTGCAATCCAAAATCAAAGACTTGGACTCTTGTAGCATCTGTGCCACCGCGGTGGGATCTTCAGCCACTCCCTGGGTCTCGCGTCATCATCTGCAAAACAAAGAGGTTGAACTTCGGGATTTCTAACATCCCTCCCATTCAGTTATTCCAGAGGCACATGCTCTTCAGTCAACAAATGGATTCGAAGATGATCCCAAAGACCAGGCCCTTGGGAAGCTCACAGTCTAACAGAGGAGCTAAGACAGGAATACGAAAGTCGAAAGTTGCTGTACCGCAGGCCGAGTGGCAGGGTTAGGGACACGGTTTGAAGTTATGTTCTGTAAAGTATAATCCCATTTTTTTAAATATTTAAGTATGTACATATAACAGAAAAAAAATCGGGCAGTGTATGCACTTTGCATTGCAGAGTCATGCATGCTTTTAAAATATTTTTTCTTTTGTTTTTGCTTTTTTATGTTTTCTCATTTTCCACAAAGGGTATTATTAATAGTATTTTTTAGAAAATATATTTTGAATTCAAACAGAATTTAGTTTAAATCCCAGCAATATTACAAACATGCTGTGTGACCCGGGGCAACTCATTTAACCTCTCCAGTCTCAGCTGCCTTTGCATTTACCATGAAAATTGTTTTTAATTTAATATGGCCATAAAATGTTTTTGGACCGCAAATGCAGAAGGATGAGTTAATCATGTTTCTCAATTCATAATAGCCCGGTGTCGTGGGTCCCCGCCAGGCCTCTCTCTTATGTTATTGATTTATTTCCTTTTATTCCCATTCCCCATTCTCATTTCCATCTGCCTCCATCCTTAGGCAACCCTTCTGTGTTTGATAATGTATTTTTTAATTCGAAAGTGTTTTTGCAAAATGCGTGCGATTGTTTGGTGTGTTACTTAAACAGTATTATGTTATAAATCTCATTCTGTTTCCTACTTTTTTCACAAAGAACAATGTATTTAAGATCTTTCCATATGGCTGGATGGACATTGTCATCCAGGGCCTCTAAGCACTGCATTATTGCTATACTACACATCAACCCCACAATACCTTTCCATAATTCCCAGAGAGGGACACCCAGGTTTCTCCAACTCTCTGTCACCATAAATAGCACTGCCCTGAGCATGCTCAGACACATCCCCGTATGGACCCACGTAAAATTTCTTTGAGATCTTGTCCTAGAGCAGAATTGCTGGGTCAGGAGGTCTGTGTATACTTAACAGGACCAAGTGGTGCCAGAGTCTTTTCCAGGTCTTCAGTCTGTGCCCTGACCAGCCATACAGAAGGCTCCCCATGTCCCCACACCCCTGACTACATTTGGCACTATCCAGCTTCCTAATTTTTGCCAGCCTGACAGATACATTATATCTCTTAGTCGTTTTCATTTTAATTTATTTGACTGTCTAATATGTTGAGCATCTTGGTATATGCTCATGATGGGTTTCCTGTTTTGTAAATTGGCTGTTTGTTTCCTTTGCCCACGTTTCTACAGGGAGTGCTGTCTCTCTTGTTGATCTGCCAGAGTTCCTTATATACTCTAAATACCACCTCTTAACTATCTTAGACATTGTAAATATCTTCTCCCACCCTTGCCTCCTAGTGCATCTTTTTGAGCTATTCGGTTGTTTTTCTTCACCTAGATCAAAAAGATTGTCCTTTACTTTTTGTCTTCTTTTACCTTTAAAGTTTTACCATTCCCATTTAGGTCTTTAATACATCTCATATTTGCCAGGGAAATAAATCAGCGCCTACTTCAGGGCGTTTTGTGAAGGCTGAAATAATCTAGGAGAAGCTCCTGGCACAGGACCCCCGACCCAAGAGCTGGGCAATTGTGGGTGATGATTATTATCATTTGAATAGAAAGCGGTAAGCGCCGCCCTAGGAAAGCTAGAGATCTAGGAGCTTCGGGGCTGTTGAGCTAGATCAGAAAGGTTTTATGGGCGAAGAGGCCGTTATCAAGGTTGGCCCTAAAAATGAATGTAGGATTCATTTATTTTGAGATGGAAAGGCGAGCATTCCAGGCAGAGGAACTGGCCTGGGCAAAGGCCTGGCGGCCAAAATGCTGCCCGTTGACAATGCTTAGGCGGAGCACACGGAGGAGAGGTTCTGACTACTCACAAACCGCTGTCTGTCTTTCTGCCCGTGCCCACCCCAACCCCTCCCCGCTGCAGGCTCCCTGTTCTCCACCCTGAAGGCCCCCGACGCCGTGTTCAAGGTGGTGTTCTGGCTGGGCTACTTCAACAGCTGCCTCAACCCCATCATCTACCCGTGCTCCAGCAAGGAGTTCAAGCGCGCCTTCGTGCGCATCCTCGGGTGCCAGTGCCGCGGCCGCCGCCGCCGCCGTCGCCGTCGCCGCCTGGGCGGCTGCGCCTACACCTACCGGCCGTGGACGCGCGGCGGCTCGCTGGAGCGCTCGCAGTCGCGCAAGGACTCGCTGGACGACAGCGGCAGCTGCCTGAGCGGCAGCCAGCGGACCCTGCCCTCGGCCTCGCCGAGCCCCGGCTACCTGGGCCGCGGCGCGGCGCCGCCCGTCGAGCTGTGCGCCTTCCCGGAGTGGAAGGCGCCCGGCGCGCTCCTGAGCCTGCCCGCGCCCGAGCCCCCAGGCCGCCGCGGCCGCCCCGACGCGGGCCCGCTCTTCACCTTCAGGCTCCTGGCCGAGCCCGAGAGCCCCGGGACCGACGCGGGCTGCGAGGCCGCGGCCGACGTGGCCAACGGGCAGCCGGGCTTCAAAGCCAACATGCCCCTGGCGCCCGGGCAGTGTTAGGGGTCCGCGCCCGCTCCTTGTCCCCGGGGAGGACAGCATCGTGGGGGGCGGGCGGGGCGGAGGGGCAGGGCCATGTTGGCGCCGGGTCGACGCGGGCCCCAGGGGGAGACGGGGCGGGGAGAGGGCCAGCTGCTTTTCTGGCAGGGGCATGGGTGCCAGGTACAGCGTGGAGAGCTGGGCCCAGCATGCTGAGAGCCCGGGGCCCCGACGCCGGCCGGGATTTCGTCTCTCTCTCTCTGTACATATATCCACAAGTCCCTGTGTCCATGTATTTAACCGTGGGTACACGTGCGTGTGTCTGTGCGGTGTACGTGTGGTCTGCATGTGTGCGTGAGTGGGGCCGCCCGCGCGGGGCAGAGCGAGTGTGCGCCCAGGAGAGAGCGGGGCCGTCGTCTGTCTGGCGACTTCGTACCTCTCAAGCCCCTCCTTTTACTTCCCTGAACGATGGCACTTGGGCGGGGGTGGAAACACAGTCGGACATTAAAGGTCAATTCTCCTGTGCGGCTTCGAGTAGTCTGTGAAGTGGGTGGGAGGCAGGGTCTGCAGTTTCCTTTTCCTTCCTCTTCGGGGTTGCCCGGTCCCTTCGGCCGGTCCTGCGGGCCACGGATGTGCTGGCCCCGCCTGGCCCCATTTCTGCCTTTGCCGTTACTGCCCTCCAGGGCTAAACAGATCTGACCCTGTGGCTGAAAGTGACCCCCTGGACTTGTCCCATGAATCCTGCTTGCCTGCTTTTTTTTTTTTTAACATTTTTTTTTTAAGATTTTTATTTTTTTCCTTTTTCTCCCCAAAGCCTCCCGGTACATAGTTGTATATTCTTCGTTGTGGGTCCTTCTAGGTGTGGCATGTGGGACGCTGCCTCAGCATGGTTTGATGAGCAGTGCCATGTCCGCGCCCAGGATTCGAACCAACGAAACACTGGGCCACCTACAGCCTACAGTGGGGCATGCGAACTTAACCACTCAGCGGGGGGCCAGCCTTTGCTTGCCTGCTTTTGACCCTTAGCAGTATCTAAACCCTCCTGCTGTGGGCAACACTGGGCAACGTGTCACCTGGCCCTGATCCCTAGGACCCCAGTCCTGGCTGGGGCTCCCTGGCCAGCATCCTAGGTGGACCTGTCCCGTGAGAGGGGATGGGAGCCCCGCTGAGAGATGGGCTGGGGCTGACTCCCTTCACCTCCTCCCAGCATCCCTAGAGCAAACACTCTGTTCTTTGTGCCCATGGAACCTGAAAAAGAAATCCAGACTGCAGAATTTTCTGGATAAGATATGGGTCTGTGTGGCCAAGCAACACACATGGGCACAAGAACCCTCCTGAGCGCTCCTGATTGGCAAGCCTGCCTAAGAAAGTCAGGCAGAGAGGGGGAGCCCCCCTTGGAGAAGGTAACCTCTGTTCTGGTTTCAGCCCTGCTACCAACTTACTGTGCCACCTGGAGAAAGTCACATCCTCTCTTTAGATCGTGGTTTCCCATCTGCGTAATGATAGGATTGATTCTAAGGTCTTTCCTGCCTCTGAAAGCCTCCAATTTGCTAAAAGAATAAAGGTTGGAGAACAAAACAAGCAGCATTTTTCTTTGCTGATATTCAAAAAAAAGCGTGAGAGGAACCCACCTCAATCCCTGTCTCTTCCCGCTTTGCTTTTTCTAAGTTGAGCTTCATAATTTCTCAAATGGCAAGAGCCTCTTTTAGTAATATTAGCACATCAATCATTTATTCTACAAATAATTGAAATAGA
Source organism: Equus quagga (assembly GCF_021613505.1). Taxonomy (NCBI): domain Eukaryota; kingdom Metazoa; phylum Chordata; class Mammalia; order Perissodactyla; family Equidae; genus Equus; species Equus quagga. The sequence continues at coordinate 61,884,513 of NC_060273.1, read as the reverse complement.
AAATGCCTTAAGGGGGGAGGGGCAGTCATTCATGTAGCTGAAAAGTGTAGGAGCATCAAGTATGGCTGGATCCAGGGGCTTAAAGAAGACTGCCAGCTTGCTCACAGGCTCTCACTCTTTCATTGAGCTTCCATCTTTTAGCTCTGCTTTTTTTTATATGTTACTCCTGTTTCCTTTATGCAAATAGCTTTCTCACACCATTCTTACACCTTGAAAACCCCTCAAAAGGAGAAATAACATTTCCCAGCAGTTCTACCAAAAAAAAAAAAAAGTCCTGGGAAGCTAGAGTTCTGTATCACAGACCCCTTTGAGACTCTGATGAAAGCTATAGATATTCCTTCCAGAAAAATGCGCATATAAAAAAATTTACAGGGGCCAGCCCCCTGGCCGAGTGGTTAAGTTTGTGCACTCTGCTGCGGCAGCCCGGGGTTTCGCCGGTTCGAATCCTGGGCGCAGACGTGGCACTGCTTGTCAGGCCACACTGAGGCGGCGTCCCACATGCCACAGCTAGAATGACCCACAACTAAAGATACACAAATATGTACTAGGGGGTTTGGGAGAAAAAGGAAAAATAAGAAGAAGGAACAGTTTGGGGCAATCTTCTGAAAACATTTTTTTAGCAACGCAAATAGTTCAAACTAGCCTTACACAGAATCCTGATGTAAGTGCAGCCCAGACTGAAGTGGGTAAAGCAGGACAGAGTCCCAGCCCCTTGGCCTCCTCCTTGTCCTCAGCCCTTCCTCTGACCTGTACCCTAGGGCTCCGTAGAATGAGGTTTGAAAATCACTGGTCTAGTGCATGGTCAAGTAAATAGGACATGGAGTCAGTAAGACCTGAGTTCAGGTCTTGGTTCTGTGTGACCTTGGGCAATTCATCTTGCCTCTTCTGCTCTGTTTCTCCATCTGTCAGATGGACGTGATCACCACAGCCCACCAGGAAGCACAAAGGATTCGGTGAGATCATTGTGGTATAAACACCAAACTATGAATCACTGGGCAGATGCAAGTTACAATTTGGACCTCTGAAGCCGCAGGCACCAAAGGCATTTCCCGAGCTGCTCAGCTGTGATGACCTCACACATTACTGGTGTTTGGAGGCCACCCAGGCAGCACAGGGAGGCCATGGCAGCCTTCTGCCTCTTCCCAGAAGGAAGGTTGGCCAAGCAGTGGCTCACATACCCAGAAAGTGCTGGGTTCCAGATCTGCCCCCAGCCAGGGCCTGCATTATGCTGACTCGCCAAGTCACCTCACTGTGCTCATGCCCAGGCAGGGTCCAGAGCTCATCAAGAGCCCTGGGGGCAAACAGGTCCTCTCTGCTCTCACCTTCCAACTGGCAGCAAAGTAGCCCTACTTCATCCTCTCTAGCCACCCAAACCCTGCTGGCTCATTTGTCACCAGGAGACATGCACAGGGAGACATCTGCCAACCAAAGTCATGAGGCGAGTGGCTTGCCAAGATGGAGTTAGTTAGTTCATCCTTCAGCTCTGGGCTCAAATCCCACCTCTGTCGTTTGGTAGCAGTGTGACGTTGAGCAACTCACGTCACAGGTCTAAACCTCAGTTTCCCTAACCATAAAATAGGGATAATAATCGTACCTACTTCATAGGGACATTAGGAGGATCCATCGAGATCATGAGGGTAACCAGCACTATGCCAGTCACTGGGGTAGCATCCGATAAGTGGTAGCTAATTAACGGGGGTATTAATTATTCAATTCTTCACTTGGATATATGAAGTTTAGAAAATCTGAGTAAAGGGACAAATAAATTTGGTGTTATTCATCAGATTCCAGGGTTTTAGGACGCAGGGTCCACCTTGAAGAAGAAAAACACAAGTTTATGACAGACTAAAAGAATTTCGGGGGCCAGCCCCACGGCCAAGTGTTTAAGTTTGCGCTCTCCACTTCGGCAGCCCAGGGTTTCACTGGTTTTGATCCTGGGCGCAGACATGGCACTGCTCATCAGGCTGTGCTGAGGCAGCATCCTACATGCCACAACTAGAAAGACCTACAGCTAGAATACACAACTATGTACTGGGGGGCTTTGGGGAGAAGAAGAAGGGGGAAAAAAAGAAGATTGGCAATAGATGTTAGCTCAGGTGCCAATCTTTAAAAAAACAAAATTTTGTGTCCTACAGTATGAAGAAACGTGTTACTCAAAGAGGTGATCGGCCCAAACTAAAAGTAAAAATGAAATTTAATAAAAGGTATGGAACATTCCAGGTTGACAAAACCAGACTGGGTGTGTGAGGGAAGCCTGGATATCTTGGGGACAGTGCATCCTGTGATGGGGGAGCCGGAGGAGGGGACACAGCTGCTCCGAGCACGCACCTGAGATCAAGTCCCAGCTTCACTACCTGACCCACGTGCCTCAGCGACTCTGAGGCCAATCGTCTCCCGTGTAAATTGAGGATGTGGTTAGCTCTGACCCCACAAGGTTGAGATGAGACAAAAGATGAAAGCGCTTGGCCCAGAGTAGGCACTCTTTTGTTACCTGTGAGTGATGCTATAGATCTTCTGTCCCAGCGGTTCTCAACTTTCCCCGCATCAGCGGCTCCTTTAAGAATCTCATGAAAACAAGAGAAAAATGAACGTAACCGCCCAAATTTCACCTACAATTCTTGCCCCACAAACCTCCCAAATGGACACGTGGAACCCAGGTTATAAACTTCTCAACAGATTCGACTCCTTCAGTATCCAGAAGCCAAATCCAGAGAGAGGCACACACAAGAGAGATGAATGTATCGACCCAGCCCTCGGGGAACTCAGCCTGGATGAAAGGTGGGTAGGCCACCAGGCAATCCCATTTGAGGGTGTAGCAGGGGTCAGGGGGTCAACCACCATCCTCACTTGGTGAGACCCTGAGTGTCAGGCTCCATCTTCCATTTGGGGCATGCAGGTGATGGTTAAGTGCCCTAGGTTCTTGGAAGGGGGTTGGATGGGACCTAGGCAAAGTATTAAGCATCACTTCTCCAGGTGAAGAACAGGCCTCTCCTGGCTGCTGTCACCAGGATGTCCTCACTGGATGCCAAGAAGCAGAACAGCAACCACTCCTCAGCTCAGATCCAGGGTTGACTTCCACCTGGCCCTGGGAGCAGACATGGCAGCCTCTAGCTACCCCACCTCCTCCTAGCAGATCCCTTCAGGGCTCTCCTAGCCCTACCCCACCAGTCTGTGGGATCTTTATTTAGCCTGACTGAGAGTGAGGGGGCAGATACAAAGGGAGGGCTGGGTCAATCTAGAAGAACTTGCATCCTTCCATACTTTTCCACCTTATAGATGGATCTGCCTTCTGAAACTTAAGAGCCAAGAATTGACACTTTATTCTTTGGCTTCCCCTAGAAAACCTTCTCCTTAGGCAACAGGTGGCTTCCAGCTGGCTGGCTTGGGTAAAGTCAGAGCCTCAGTGAGTGAGTTAATTTGCTGAAGTGTGGATACTGGGAGGTGGGCAGGGGGCACAGAGGTGCAGACTGCTCCCATTTCCTCTCTAGCCTTCTCTCCCCTTCCCTCCTTCCACTCCAGTCACACTGGCCTCTGCTGTTCCTCAAATGGGGAGCCTGACGCCCCACTCAGGCCTTTTCACATGCTGGAGCCTCCGCCTAAAACCCCTTCTCTCCACGTGGCTTCCTCCCTAACCTCCTTCACATCTTGCCTCAAGTGTCCTTCTCAGTGGTCATCTGATTTCTCTGACTGTCCTATTTGAAACTGACCTCCCCACTGCCGACACCATCTGGCATGCCCTAGAACCCTTTTCCACTTTATTTTTCTCCATAGCACTTATCGCTACCTAGCATATTATATATTTAACTGTTTGTATGTTTATTGTCTGCCTCCCCTCTACACATTCTAGAAATGCACATTCCACTGGTTGGGGGTCTTTGTCTGTTCTGTTCACTGTTGTACCCTCAGCATCTAAAGTAGTGCCTAAGACATGGTGGGTGCTCAAATATTGTGGAATGAATGCGTGTACATTACCCTGCCCTGAATCGGAAGTGCTTTACAGCAGTAGAGCAAAGTGCTAGGGGGGCTCACGACAGGGGATCCTCCCTCCAATCAGACGATGAGGGGATGGGGGCCAGAGAAGGCTTGTTGTAGGAAGTGACATCTGAAGAATGCCTGCCACCCGCTGTGTTTGCCTTGTTAGTGCTCTCACACGCCCCTTAGTGGGGATGGCAGTCTGAAGGCTGGGTATCTGGTCCTGGCCCAGGCCCTCTGTCGCCATCCCTCTCTAGGCCTCCATCTACTGTATGACAATCAGAACCACTGAGCCAGAGATAACCCATAAGCTCTGCCGATCTGTGACTCCAGCTTTTGTTCTCCTCTCCTCAACACACAATCCTCAGACATAAGCTACTTTGGGAGACAGCTTCACTGGGATTAGGAAGACAAACAGCTTTGGCTCTTGCTGATGGCCTCGTTCAGAGACACGGCATCTTCATAAGAGGCCTGGTCAGGAGCAGAGGAAAGTGCGGAAATCTGGCAGCTGCCCTCATGTGCAGTATCAATGCTGTCGTCAGAAGCATATTCCAACCTCATCAAATGCCACCTGCAACCCAGCGACCACTTACACCTGTTCATATTTCACTCACTCCTTTGTTCTTTCATTCATTCTACCAGTGATCGTTGAGCACCTACACAAAGCTGGGAGCCAAGAACACAAAAAAGAATAAAACTCGGTCTTTGCCCTCCTGAAAATTTCAGTCCGAAAGAGGAAATTGGACTCCAAAAACTTATACCCGAGATAAAAAGAGGTTCCTGTAACATAAGGATTAAGTGTTAGAACCACAGAGTCAGATAGAACTGGGCGAGAATTCTGGTTCACCGCTATATCAGTTTTGCCTTCTTGGGCAGGCCCCCTCCCCTCTGAGGGCCAGTTTGATGGCCCGTAGAATGGGGATGGTCAGACCTGCCTTAGGGCGTTGTTGTGAAGCTCAGTCTGGGCAGGGCAGGGGGTGTGTTTAGTACAGTGCCTGGCATTTGGCAATTGCTCAGTAGATGACAATCGTGATCCCTAAGTGCCATTGGAGGCATGTAAATAAAGGGCTTTGGGAATTCAAGGAAGAATTCATGCCCATCTACACAGAATCAGAAAGGCTTCGTGGAGGAAGTGGCACCTGAGCTGGGTCTGAAAGACATGGCTGAATAGAGATAGGCAAGAAACAGGAGCAGGGGAACCCATCTGCCATCCTATGAGGAAGCCCAGGCACATGGAGAGGCCACCAGGAGATGTTCCTGCCAATGAGGGCCCAGGCAACAGCCAGCCTCAACCCCCAGACATGTAAGTGATTATGGAATGAGAACCATGCAGCTGAACCCGGTCCACCCCCAAAATTGTGATAGATAATAATAAATGACTATTGCTGTTCTACACCACAAGTTTGTTACATATAATAATATGTAACAATATTTCATTGTCAACAGATAACTCAAAAAGAAGGGAAGACCTAAGATTTCTGCTTAGACAGTCTGACCCTGGAACCCTCAGAACCGTTACCCCTAGCACCTCACTGGTACCCAAGAAGTGTTCGTTCCCTCTTGACAGAGCTAATGAAATATTGGGCAAGGTGTGAGGTTTGGCACTTTCTGGCCCGACTTGCAAAGGAGATAGAGAGCATGATAGGAAAGAACAGGAAATCGGGCCAGGAAGGGGCGTGCTTTGTGGTTTGATTATTTTTCCTTAGCTTTATTGAGGTATAATTGACAAATAACAATTGTATATATTTAAGGTGTATAATTTGACATTTTGATATACATATATATCATGAAATGGGATTATCACACTCAAGCTAATTAACATATCCATCACCTCACATATTTACCTTTTGTGTGTGTGTGTGTCAAGAACACAAGATCTGGGGCCGGCCCCGTGGCCGAGTGGTTAAGTTCACGCACTCCGCTCCAGGCGGCCCAGTGTTTCATAGGTTTGAATCCTGGACGCGGACATGGCACCGCTCATCGAGCCACGCTGAGGTGGTATCCCACATGCCACAACTAGAAGGACACACAGCTAAGAATATACAACTATGTACCGGGGGGCTTTGGGGAGAAAAAGGAAAAAAATAAAATCTTTAAAAAAAAAAAAGAACGCAAGATCTACTCTCAGCAAATTTCCGGTACACCATACAGTATTGTTAACTATAGTCACCATGCAGTACATAGATCTCCAGAACTTATTCATCCTGCCTAAATGAAACCTTGTGCCCTTTGACCAACATCTACTTATTTCCCCCATCCTGTCGTCTCTGGCAACCACCATTCTACTCTCTGGTTTTATGGCTTCAACTTTTTAGATTCCACATATAAGTGAGATCATACAGTATTCGTCTTTCTGTGTCCAGCTTATTTCCCTCAGCACAATATTCTCCAGGTTCATCCGTGTCGTCTCAAATGGAAGATTTCCTTCTTTTTAAAGGCTGAATAATATTCTTTTGTACAAATCTTCATGGTTTGATTTTTTTTTCCCATCCAAATTAGGACAGGCAGCTTTGTGCTCCCCAACCTCGAGGACCTCTAAAGTTTACTTAGTACAGTCATGCACCCCGTAAGGATGTTTCAGTCAATGATGGGCCGCATATATGACAGTGGTCCCATAAGCTTAGTACCATATAGCCCAGGTATGCAGTAGGCTAGACCATCCAGGTTTGTATAAGTACACTCTACGGTGTTCACACAATGACAAGTCACTTAACGACACATTTCTCAGATCGTGCTCCCCATCGTTAAGCGACGCATGACCATATCGTATGAGTTTGCGAGCGCTGCCATAACAAAGTACCACAGACCGAGTGGCTTAAACAGCAGACATTTATTTTCTCAGTGTTCTGGAGGCTGGAAGTCATGGATCAAGGTGTCAGCAGGACTGATTTTCTCTGAGGCCTCTCACCTTGACTTGTGAATGGCCGTCCTCTCCCTGTGTCCTCACACGGTCTTTCCTCTGTGTTTGTCTGTGGCCCAATGTCCTCTTCGTATGAGGACACCAGTCGTTTGGATTAGGGTCCTCCCATTGACCTCATTTTACATGACTTAACCTCTTTAATAAAGACCCCATGTCCAAAGAAGCCACATCCTGAAGTACTGGGGTTAGGACCTCAACATATGAATTTGGGGGGGATACAAGTCAGCCCATAACAAGTATCAATATCCCAGAACCTTGGGACTAAAGCCATAATGTTACAAGGACACATCCATGGGGTAGGCGTTATTACTGTCTCATTTTTAGGCTTAGAGAAGTTTAAGTAACTAGCCCAAGATGCTGCGGCTCCTAGGTGGCAGAGACGGGATTTGAATCAAGCAGCCCGCCGACCTTGCTCTGCTCACTCCCAGCCTGGGGAAACCTCTGGACGTGCGAGGAAGCGCCTCTCACCTTCCTGCTTCTCCAAGCTCCCTTCTCCTTCCACCCAACTCTGCCCTCTCTTTGGTCTTGGGCTTTTAGAAAACAAAAGCCAGGAAATCTTGCAAGCTTCTCCTGCTTCCCCTCTGTCCACACCGCCCCCGAAGGAGTGGAAAGCTGCTGCCTGCTTAAACAAAGGGAAAAGATGGCCCGGGGGGGGGGGGGGGGGGAGAAGAAACATGAATGAATATCACAAAACATCATCCAGTCACTCACTGCCCGAAAGTCCAATCAGTGCCCATCCAAAGGGTGAATCCGGTGCTGAGATGCACGCACACAGTGAAGAGCAGAGCCCGCCCACTCAGCCAGGTCCCGTGGGGTCCCGTGCACACAGCTAGAGCAGCTCACGGCCATCCCGCACCAGCTCTACAGGGCAGGGACTGATGAGGAAGTTCCTGCTGCTGCATTCAGGGTTGAAGCAGCCTCCTCCTTCCCCTCCATCCCTGATCCCAGAATGAGTTCAACAGGTTTCTCTGAAAGGAGCTCCAAGGACAGAGGCTGGTGGCTTCCTCAACCCAACCAGACCACTCTGCTGCTCCAGAGAGCGCGAGGGGCCAGCCAGCCCCTGGCCGTGACCTGTGCAAGGGACACCCTGGGCAGCCTCCCTCTCCCCTGCCACTGGGAATCACCTGCAGGAAGATGTCAGGGGGCACCAGATGCTTTCTTTTAGGATCTTCCACACTGCAAGATTCAAGCTCCAGATATTCCAGCACAGTTGTCCTTCCGCATTGTTTCTAAGGTCCCTGAGGGACGGGTATTCTTTCAACACCCCTTCACCACAGGGGCTGAGGGCCTCCTCCAAGCCAAGCATGCTTAGGATACAGTGATGGATAAGACAGAGCCATTCAGCGCTCTGACTTGGTGATGGCAGTGTGGCAGGAGCGCCAGCCGAACCAAACCTGGGATTCACGGCGTGATTGTGCCTGCGGCACTGGTGGCCTGGTGGCCGTCCCAAGCATCTGCTTGCATAAATTGACATGCATGGAATCAAAGGAGTCTGCAAGGAGGGCAATTTTGTAGGTGGGCCCTGGGGGCAGAGATAATACTCTCTGTTTTTGCAGCATCACCAGTCTTTCCCTTTCTCCCTGTTGACACACAGTGCCTGCCCTCCAGCTACCAACCAACTTCTTTATTTCTGTTGACAAAGCTCTCCCTTTGTGTTTACACTCCATGTCTCCACTCCATCTCCCTCCAATCCCTCTCCCATCCTTTGCAAACAGGCCTTCATCCCCACATTCCTTGGGAACCATGCTTGTCAAGGTCGTAAAGGGCCCCGATGCTGCTCCAGCGATGTCTCTCCCGGGTCCTCATCTTCCTGCACCCCTCAGCAGCATTTGGCACAACCAATCGTGCTCCACTTTATTTTTAAGCACTTCTTTCACACAGCTCCAACCCTGCTAACCGCTCTTTCTCCTCCTCCCATCCTCTCAATGTTGAAGCTCCCCACAGCTCAGTCCTTGCATCTTTCTCTTCACTCCCTGGTGACTTCATCCATTCCTGTGGCATGAAACTATCCACATGATGACAATTCCTAAATTATGTCACCAGCCCAGGCCTTTCAAAGGCATCTCAAACTTAACACGTCCCCAACTGACCTCTTGTTTCTCTCACACCATGCTTCCCCCAACAACCTCAGTAAATGAACCAGCATTCACTTGATTGCACAAACCAAAAATCCCAGAGCATCCTTCACTTGTTTCTGGCCCTCAAACCCCACAGCAATCATCACAAGGTCTGCTGGCCTCTGCTGCAAAATGTATCCAGAATCCACCTACTTCTCACGGACTCCACTGCCTCCACCACCACCTGCTCCAGCCTGAATTTCTGCAGTTGCCTCCCAACTCACCTCCTGCTTCCACCTTAGAAAACTCCATTTGCACAACTCTCCCCAGCCACTAGAATGATCCCTTTGGGAAGTAAATCCTTTTGAAAAGAACACGCCCCTGTTCAAACCTTCCAATGAGTTCCCATCACAATAAAATCCAAACTGCATGCAATGATCTGCCCCCTTCTGGTTTCCTCTCCCACCTCCTCTCCTATTCCCTGACCACCCCCCCACCCGCTCCCCCCAACAACCCCCTCCCCCCAACACACACATACACTCTCCCGCACTGCTCTACTCCAGACGCATGGGTCCCCTTGACTAACACACCAAGGACACTCCTTTCTTAGGGTCTTTGTTCTCCCTGTTCCCTCTGTCTGTGCTATTCTGGATACAGTTGGCTCCCTTAGCTGCAGGTTCTGCATCCACAGATTCAACCAACCCCAGATCATGTACAATATATGTTTACGATCCACTGTTGGTTGAATCCACGGATGCTGAACTTGCAGATACGGAGGGCTGACTAAGGGACTTGAGCATCAGCGGATTTTTGGTATTAGCAGGGGTGCTGGAACCAATCCTCCGTGCATATGGAGGAACTGCTGTATTTACAGTTTTCACTCTCTTCGGGACTCTGTTCAGATATCACCACCGCAGAGACCTCAGAGAGGCCTTCCCTGCTCACTCATTCTAAAACAGATTACCTGCCACTATAGCTCCTTACCTGGCTTTCCCTTTTTTGTGGTACTTATCATTAACTGAACCATTATGTATTTATGGGCTCTCCTCCATTAGAATGCGAACTCCACCCAGACAAGAACTCAGTCCATTGTATTTACTTCTGGATCACCACATCAGAGACTAGCAACTGGCACAGAGCAGGCACTTATTAAATATTTGTTGAATGAATGAATGACACTTTGGTATCTGGTCCCTGGCCAGGCCTCCACTAACGGTGTGCTTAAAGCTGTCTTTTACCAGCTATGAGGCCAGTTATGAGCATCTCTTTCCAACTTTGCCTTCAGTGACCTTACACTGGTAGCTTAAAATACTGCTATGATGGGAATACTTATACCACAGAAATTGGCAAACAGTTCAAATCAGGGCTTTGATTTTCCTTTTTTGGGAAACGGTTTACCAGCACACCACTTTCAATCTCTGAAGAAGCTCTTTTCTCAAAGAACTTTGGGACACCGGGAGCCCAAGCAGTGCCGCCTCTGGGCCCTGGTAACAAAATCTGATCTGGAGTTAGAAACAGGAGCATTCTGCTTAGAAAAAGCATGGTTTGGGCACTGTGAGACCTGAAGGGAAGACACTTCCATCTGGCCCTTGAGGGTTTACAGCTCTCAGAGGGCGGGACATAGCCCCAAGGGAGAGAGCGAGCTTACGAGGCACCAGGAGCTGGAGCTGCAGTGGCCACACGTGTTGGCTACTCTCTCATGCAACTTGCAGGAAGCAGTTGTTGTTAAGGAGATGGTGGGAGAAAAAGAACTCACAAGGGCTCCCAGAAATATTTGGGGAGACTTTTTAAGAAGGCCTGAGGTTTGATAGGTGGGGACTACTAGACAGAAATATTGATTCTTCCTATTCATGTGACCTGATCTGCACCCTCTGGATGGAGGGATGAGGGCTAGTGAAGCTTGGAAGGAGGTGGGTGCTCAGAGGCTGGCTCTTGTATCTGAACTGCCAGCTTTTTGTACTTAGAGCTGGGGCTGTGTTTCTCAAAATAGAATAGAAGAACCACTCAGGGGGTTATTAAAAATACAGACTCACATCCACCACCTCTGGGCTCCTCCAGCTGATGTAGGTGGAGATAAAGGCCAGTAGTCTGCCTTTTTAGCAAATGATCCAGCTGGTCAATTGACCACATTTTGAGAAGCGCTGTACTTCACATGCTCTCCTGGTCAGGAGAAGGACCAGCCTTTACTCCCCTACAGGGTCTGTTGTCTTCCGGGACCCACTCCGCTAAACATTGAGTTGGAGGAGCCAATGCCTCTCTCTCAGGCCCTGACAGGGCAGCTTCCAGGCGTGACTCTTGCCTGCCATCTGGCTTAGACCCAGGACGGCTTTGGGGAAAGTAAGCCTCTCATCTGACCCTTCTGCCCCACATTATTGACCTCCCAGCCCTGCCTCTGGCCAGGAAGGAGCCAGGCCTGGGGGCAAAAGGGCAGGGTTGTAAGAAGCTCGCAGAGCCTGTTTCAGAAATCAAACACCAGTTGTCATGTCTTTTAAATCAGGCGGAGAGGTTTCAAATTCCTCTTTCGCAGGTTCATAAATATTTGGCGTTCGGTTTCTGTGTTTTCTGCCACTGCCGGGAGCTCTGATCGCGGGTGCCTGGGATGGAGCGCGGGGCTGTCCCGGAGGCGCCGCGGCGTCTCCCGCTGCGCGCAGCACAGACGAGGCCTCCCGGGCGCTCCTCGCCGCCCAGAGCCGGCGTCTTTCCTCCGCACGTGCAGAGACTGGGGAACAGTTCTTTAGACACCGCAGTGACAGACCGCTCCACCGCCCCCGTCCCCTGAGCAGGTGCTCCAAGAGGGGCAAGCTCGACCTTGAGCGCCACCTGCTGTCCAACACGCCTAAGCGACGGGAGTGTAAAGGAACAAAGTAGCTCTGCGATTTCGCTTGCGCTGCTTTGCCCGCAGCCTCTGAGACCCCTCCCTCCCTCTAGTGTCTCAGCTGCAGCCAGACATTCTAGAAATCTGGGTTCGAGATGCTTGACTTGGGATGGATGTATTGGCTTCAGGGCATCTGAGAGTCCCCTAAAACGTTATGCAGAGTGTAGTACCTATGTACATTTTTCTGGAAGAGGGGAGCACAGTGTTCATGAGTCTGACTAATATTTTATGGTCTGTGGACCTTGTGCCAGGCAATATGCAAGCCATTGGTGGTAAGTGGTGACCAGACAGACATGTCACTTCTACTCAAGGACCTCACATGAACCGTACTACAGTCTCTAAATATGTCCACATCCCAGTCCTTGGAGCCTGTGGATGTTACCTTATACGGCAAAGAGATTTTGCAGATGTGATCAAGTTAAAGATCTTGTGGTGGAGAGATTGTCCTGGATCATTCTGGTGGGCCCAATGTAATCACGAGAGTCATTATAATAAGAGGGACACAGGAAGAGTCAAAGACAGAAGGTGATGTGACAACAGAAAAGAATGACAGAGAGAAAGACATTTGAAGGTGCTACGCTGCTGACTTTGAAGATGGGAGAAGAAGGATGTGAGCCAAAGGATATAGGCAGCCTCTGGAGGCTGGAAAGGATAAGGAAACAAATTCTGCCCTGGAGCTTCCAGGAGGAACCGCTGACATCTTGATTCCAGCCCAGTGAAACTGATTTCAGACTTCTAACCAACAGAACTGTGGGAGAATGCGTCTCTGTTGTTTTATGCCACTCCATTTGTAGTGACTTGTTACAGCAGCAATAAGAAACTAATACACATGTTTGAGGGCATCAGACCGTAAAAGTGGTAGGAGACCCCATATCACAGCCCTGTTCCATGCTGAGGTTCTCTCTATCACCGGCCTCTCCAGGAGGAGACAAGTCAGAGACACAAAGTGCAACTAACGCTGAGGAAGTGGGTTTGCTGAGCTTCCCCCTGTGCCAGAGAGGTAGGTGTACATCTGAGTCTCTTTCCTGGAGAGCTGTGGGACTAGTAAGGATGATGAAATTCAGGTTGCATTTTTCTGCCTGGCCTGTACAGGCGTGTGACAGGGAGTCCACAAAGCTACAGGATAAATGTGGGCATCTCCTGGAGCACTGCTTTTACTGGATGACACAAGATTTAAGACATTTTTAATATAAAACTAGAATTTTAAGATACAACAGACTTCAAGGAAATTTTCCTCTCTCTCTAGCCACTTGTAATTGTGCTTCCCAGATATTCCAGGTTATGCATTCACTCTCCCCTGCTCTGAGGGATATTTTGGTGGGAAAATCTGAAAAGCTCCAGATCAAGAAACAGGGGATGTTGAGCAAGCGGTGGAATGTGCAGTTGGATTAGCTTGACTACCTGGAGGCCTCCAGGCAGAGGGTGAGGCAGGAGCCTCTGAGAAGACTGCTGAGGAGGGGAACCGCAGCCCGCCTCGAAGGATTTGGAAAGGCAAAAGGAGGGGAAGGGGGGCACTCCTGGAGGGAGAGTCTACAAGGACACAATCTAGCTGGTTGGCCACTGTGTCCATGGGAAAAAGTGGGTGGGTGACCCAGGTTCTGGAGGCCTCTGAAAGCTCAGAAGGAAATACATATACAGATATATTTTTGGTGAGGAAGATTAGCCCTGAGCTAACATGTGTTGCCAATCTTCCTCTTTTTGCTTGAGGAAGATTGTCACTGAGCTAACATCTGTGTCAGTTTTCCTCCATTTTATGTGGGATGCTGCCACAAGGTGGGTTGATGAGCAGTGCTAGGTCTGTGCCCTGGATCCAAACCTGCAAACCCAGGCCACTGAAGCGAAGCGCTCAAACTTAATCTTTACAGCACCGGGCCAGCCCCAGAGGAAATACATTTTAAATTGATAATCTGTTGAGAGTGTGGAGACAAAACCAATCTCATACCGTGCTGGGGAGTGCTGTGGGTTCGTGCAGACATTGTGGAGGGCAATTTAGCAACATCTAAAACATTTTAAATGCACATGTCTTCAGCAGAGCACTTGTAAGCCTCTGACTCCAGGAGATACTCCTACAAGTGCACGAAGATGTATGAGGATGTTTACTGCGGCATTGTCTGTACCAGGAAAAATGGGAATGATGTAACTGTCCCTCGAGAGAAAAATTCCTAAACAGGTTATGCGCATCTGTGCTGTGAAATACTGCGCAGTGGTCAGAAAGGATGAGGTCTCTCTGCATGTACTGGCATAGAAAATCTCTAAAACAAGGCCAACACTATGGAAAAGCTGGACTCCCTAACCATAAATATAGTTTCATCCCGTTTACATACGTTTTAAAGCTATATGTTTGTATGTACGATTCCCAGCAGGAAATGGAATGAGTACTGGGAAGGAAGAGAGGAGCAGGAAGGGTCACTCTTTTTATTTCACATCTTCTCTATCTCTTGGTGTTTTTTACACAGATAATATATTCCTAAAATATTCAAGTATGGGGTTTTTTAATTGTAGCAAAATACACATAACATAAAATTTACCGTCTTAACCATTTTCAAGTGTACAGTTCAGCAGTGTTAAATATATTCACATTTCACATTGTTGTTCAACCAGTCTCCAGAACTTTTTCATCCTGCAAAAATGCAACTCTCTACCCGTTAGATAACTCCTCATCCACCTTCCACCTCCCCATTCCTGTCCCTGGCGCCACCACTCTACTTTCTATTCCTATGAGTTAGACCACTCTTGATACCTCATATACAATATTTGTCCTTTGGTGACTGGCATATTTTACCTATGTCCTCGAGGTGTATCCATGCTGTAGCATATGTCAGAACATCCTTCCTTTTTAAGCCTAAATAATACTTCATTGTATGTATATACCACATTTTGTTTATCCACTCATCCATTCATGAACATTTGGGTTGCTTCCATCTTTTGACTATTGTGACTAATGCTGCTATGAACAAGTGTATAAACATCTCTTTGAGATCCTCCTTTCAATGCTTTTAAATATATACCCAGAAATGGAATTGCTGAATCATATGGTAATTCCATGTTTAATTTTTTAAGGAACTGCCCATACCATTTTCCATAGTGGCTGCATCATTTTACATTCCAACCAACAGTGCAAAAGGTTACAATTTTTCCACATCCTCACCAACACTTGCTATTTTCTGGGTTTTTTTTTAATAGTAAGCATCTGAATGGGTACGAGATGATATCTTATTGTGGTTTTGATTGGCATTTCCCTAATGATTAGTGATATTGAGCAACTTTTTATGTGCTTGTTGTCCATTCGTATATCTTCTTTGGATAAAAGTCTATTCAAATCTTTTGCTCATTTTTTAATGAAATTATTTATTTCTGTCGTTGAACTTGAAGTAAGTTTTCAAGGTCAATTTTATTGGAGTATAACATATAAAATAAAATTCACTCTTTTTTAAGTATATGGTTTGATAAGTTTTGACAAATGTATGCGGTCATGTAACCAACACCACAATCAAGATATAGAACATATTCATCACCCCCCAAAATTTCTCTCATGCCCCTATGCAGTCAATCTCCTCCCCCCACCCTCAGTCCTGGCACCCACTGATATTCCCTATAGTTTTCCCCAGTGTCATATCAACGAAATCCTACTGTAGGTAGCCTTCTGTATCCGGCCTCGTCCACTTAACCTGAGGTCCTAAGCTTTTGAGATTCATGCATGTTTTGCATGTATCAGTAATTCATTCGTATTTATTGATGAGCGGTATTCTATTGTATGGATATACCACAATTTGTGTACTAAGTCCCCAGTTAATACACACTGGGTTGTTTCCAGTTTTAGGGTATTATAAATGAAGCTGCTATAAACACTGGCATACAGGTCTTTGTGTGTGAACATATTTACGTTTTCCTTTCTCTTGGGTAAATACCCAGGAGTGAGATTGCTCATTTTCTGTAGTAAGTGTATGTTTAACTTCATAAAAACTGCCAAGCTGTTTTCCGAAATTTCTGTACAATGTTGTATTCCTACCAACAATGCATGAGATTTCTAGTGGCTCCACACCCTCTTTAACACCTGTTATTGTTAGTCTTCTTAAGTTTAGTCATTGTAGTGGGTGTGTATTCTCTCTTGTGGCCTTAATTTGCATTTCCCCAATGACTAATGACATTGAACATCTTTATTGGTGCTTATTTGTCCTCTGTACATCTTTGGTCATGTGTCCAAATATTTTACTCATTTTTATTGTGTTTTTTTAATCTTCTTATTGAGTTGTAAGAGTTCTTTATACATGTTAGGTCCAGTTCTTTTAACATATATGTACTTTGCAAATATTTTCGCCCAGTTTATGTCTTGTCTTTTCATTTCCTTAAGAGTGTCTTTTGGAGAGTAGGCATATTTAATTTTGATGAAGTGCAATTCATCTATTTTTTATTTTATAGTTCATGCTTTTTATTGTCTTATAAGTAAGTTTTTAATTTAAGAAGAAAGCAAACTGAGCAGATAACCCTGCTTGCTTGATGAAGTTTGTGGGGATGAATGACATGGTCGGTTTTGAGCTAAGGAATGGAGAGAAAGGAAAAGTTAGTGAAGTCTTCATTGAGAAGACTGAATAGAGACAGGAGGAGACAACTGCTCTAGGTTCCAGCAACTTCCAAGACCTCACTGGCTGGCTCTGCCCTGCAAGCAGAGAGAAGGTGGGGCTCCCTTACAGAATCAAATAACAGTATGAATAAATATATAACCACAGACAGGGGTGAGTGTTATGAAGGAGAGATGCGTGGTGCTCTGAGAGCTGATAACCAGGCCTCTGGCCTTGTTGGGGGAAGAGAAATGTTAAGAGGTGGTTTCCTGGGGGATGGGGCTTGAGCTGAGCTTCATAGGAGTAGGAAGGGAACATTCTAGGCAGAGAGAATGGTCCAGGCAAAGGCTCGGGCAAGAGGATGCTTTCTGAGAGGCCAGCGGGGATGATGCTGATGGAAAGGCAGGTAGGATCCTGAGGGCTTTGGATGTATTTTTGTCTTCATCCTAAGAATTTGGGAGCAAAAAGGTGGGGGGTGTGTTCAGATGTGCATTTTGGAAAGATCAATCTGGCCGCTGGGTAGAGAATGGATTAGAGAAAGAATGGAGAATTAGTGCTTCATAGAACTTAGTTTGTCCTCCTCACTGAGATGGCTATATCTTAAAAAAGAGAGAGAGAGAGAAATAACAAGTGTTGGCAATGATATGGAGAAATTGGACCCTTGTACATTACTGGTGGGAATGTAAAATAGCGCAGCCCCTATGGAAAACAGACTGGCAGTTCTCCAATAAGTTAAACATAGAATGACTATTTGACCTAGCAATTCCACTCCTAGGTATATACCCAAAAGAATTTAAACCAGGGAATCAAACAAAAAATTGTGCTTGAATGTTCATAGAACCACTATTCATAACAGTCAAAAGGTAGAAACAACCCGAATGTCCATCAACTAAGGAATGAACAAACAAAATGTAGTGTATCCACACAATGAAATATTATTCAGTCATGAAAAGGAATGAAGCACCAGTACATGCTACAACATAGATGAACCTTGGAAACATCATGCTAAGTGAAAGAAACCAGACACAAAAGGCTACATATTGTATGATTCCATTTATATGAGTGTCATCTAGAGTGTCAGCAAATCCAGAGAAAGAGAAAGCAGATTAGTGGTTGCCAAGGTTGAGGGGAGGGGAAAATGGGAGTGACCATTAATGGGTAGAAGGTTTCCTTTTAAGGTGATGAAAATGTTCTGGAACTAGATAGTGGTGATGGTTGCACAACATTGTGAATGTACTAAATGTCACTAGTAGTAAATTTTATATTATGTGTATTTTACTACAATAAAAAGTGTAAAAGTTAGTTTATCCTCATCTGCCCCTTGGGACCCTAGCTCCCTCATCTGTGCAAGAGCGAAGTTGATCTCACTGTGCCTTTCTGGTCCTAACCTTTTAAGATGCCATAACTGCTCAGGTAGTGTACTTTGCACTCTATCACCTGTAGGATGATTTAAGTAAAACACTGAATATGCAATAATATTGAAGCACAAAAGGAGAAAGTACTCTCTTTTCGGTCTCTTTTATTCCTCCTGATTACATCAAGTTGAAAGTCTCACTTTGGTGCTAGTAAATCCCTAACACCCCTCTAATTTCTCTCTCTTTTTTTTTAAGTAAAGAGATAGCAGACCTTAGTCTTAAAGCTTTAGGCAGGCAACTTTTGAGCTCAAATTTAATAACTCTGTTTTGTTTTCATTGTATTCACTTTTACTGAAAACTTCTGTTTAGAGTAAGTGACACTGGTATTTCAACTATGCAGATAACATAAAATTCTCCTTTTAAAATAACCTTTATTAAGTGAAAAATTGATGAATTTTTTTTTAATTTACATAAATAAGAGAGGATTGCAGAAATACCAAAAGTCATGGTGTGGGTATGCTAATTGCTGAAGTTTGGGAAACAGTACACTGTTTAATTACTGCTGTTACTTCTCAGGAACTGGAAGCAGGAATGATAGCCCATCAAACCTTTAGAAATTATAACCTGCTGACAAAGTTCTGGCTAAAACTCAGATTGTACTGGCCCCCACTCACACCACTCTGTCGCTGTGTCACTGTATTGGAGCAAGGAAAGTGGGCCAGGGAGGCCTGTGGTTTGGAAATTAAAGCTGAGGAGACAGGAGCTGGCTTCTGGTCCAAGACCTTTGGAGCTGACCCTGAGGGTAACTGGGGACTCTGCTGTGACTGCATCACAGAAGCCCTCAGCAGGGAAAGGATGGAGGGACAGCGAAGAGAAGCCTGGTCAGTCTCACTGTCTCCCAAATCCCTCCTCAGCTTCCTGAAGTGAGAGACTTCTAGAAACAGGCCTTCAGGAGCTGTGCTCACACTGCTAGTCCTGGTTATCTTCCCAAGAGGATGCTGCTGGCAGTGTCGGTTGCTGTGAGAAGCAAGTGAGGTTGAGATAATGCAGAGCAGCCTCCATAGCAGTCAAATTTCTTCTCCTCATTCATCCTATTCCAGGAGGCCCTCGGAGCAGTGATTGCTAAGAAATCCCCAAGTGAGCACCATTTCCAACTAAGATCTAAAAGGTTGTTCATTACAAGGAATAACAAAAGCAATTCTCTGTGCTTTAGACTTAGAAATATCTTCTTTGATAAAAGAATAGAAAACATCTTGAGGGGTTTCTGATGTTCTTCAGACTGACGTCTTGAGAGCCCTGGGATTTTAGTGTAAACAGCTGGATTAAGTAACAAACCAGCTGTGTAGCTTCCAGGGAGGACGGGGGAACCTACAAGAAATGCTAAAACATCACTGGGATAAATTAATAGAAAAGCTCATTGTTTAATTATCTTAATTTTGCCCCCATTAACATTCTTCCCCAAAAGTTGTCTGGTTCAGAAAAATAACAAAAGAGAGCTAAAGAGAGAGCAAGTTCGTGGAACAATAAGAGATGTTCTCCTGAATTTTTTCTTAGAACCTTCCATCGCTTGGCCAGTGGATGTAGGCACTACTGGGTAATTAATCTGTTTCTGTGAATTTCTATTTATAGAAAATCAGTTCCTCCTCATTTTCACTGAACAACATCTGAAGGACAAAGTTTGACAATTTGCTTTTTGGGAGAATGTGGTATTTCATTGTAGTATTCATTGAAATGGAAATGAACAAAACCTCTTAGGAGTTGGGGCACGTTAGTCACCCCTGAGGCAAGGAATTGCAAAAGCTGCTGCCTCCTTGGTAAGAAGAGGAAGGGGAAAATAGGTTAAGCATAATATCATATTTTAATAAATTGTCCTGCTCATGTACTTAAATAATTAGATCAGTGCATTAGTTTGCTGGGGCTGCGGTAACAAAATAATGGGTGACTTAACAACAGAAATGTCGTTTCTCACAATTCTGGAGGCCAGAGGACCAAGATCAAGGTGTCGGCAGGGTTGTTTGCCCCAAAACCTCTCTCGTTAATTTGCAGTTGGCTGCCTTCTCTCTGTGTCCTCACGTAGCCTTTTCCCTGTGCACGTGCGTCCCTGGTGTCTCTTTTTCTTCCTATAAGGACACCAGCCCTATTGACGTAGAGCCCTATCCTGATGACCTCATTTTACCTTTATTATCTCCTTACAGGGTCTGTCTCCAAATATAGTCACATCAGGAGTTACAGTTTCAACATACGAATTTGGGGGGACACAATTCAGTCCATCACAGTGTATGGAAATCTTCTGGAAGGATACACAGCAAACGGTTGTTAATACCACTTCTGGGGAGTGGTTCTTGGATTCCAAGTTAGTCCTCTCCTTCTGCCTCAGTTTTTTTAATTGTGTTGTTTAAAAAGATGATGATGATAAAAAGATATTTATTAGAAGGGATGCCAAATTTTAGCCTGCCCAATACACCTACAGAGGCCCAAACAGCCCTGAGCACAGAGAGCCATGGACCTCACTTCTAAGCCCCACAATGCAGGAAGCCCTCTTTGACAGGCATTAGCATCTCAAGTGGTCCCAAGTGCATCAGTGTTGAAAGAAGTGACGTCAAAGAAAGGGAAAGAGTGAGGTGTGGGAAACAGCATCATCCTGTGACAAGACTGTAGGCCGAGAGTGTCTTTGGGAACCACCACTGCATTTTCATCCTTTGGCCTCTTCTAAGACCCGTGGGCTTACACATGCCCTGCACCACCCCCAGGGCCCCAGTTCTGATGGTAGAAGGTCCAGAAGAGCGGCCACTAGAGTGGGGGAGGGGGTGGCGTTTGGAGTCTGAAGGTCCTTCGCAGCCCCCCACAGTCTACTCCACTCCCTTCTCATCCCATGTTCTTCCAGTGAAATCAGTACTGCTGGCAGAAATAACATCTCAGGGGTTGATGCAAGCAATCTGAGGAATAAATGAGAAGTTGCTTTAGTCTCCTGAATTTATATAAACCTCCTAATTGCCTCCATGTCTGTGGTTGTTAGCCACTAATTATTAGGTGTTGTGTCTCTGTCAGCATTTTCATAAATGGTTCCTTTCTGAGAGACATGACAAGCATTTCTTCAAGACTGAATTAGAGGCACATGTACCAGAGCTGCGGCAGGAGGGGGCTGGGGGTGGGCAGAATTGTGAGGCTGTGCTCGTGGTTTTGAAGCTGTGAGCCAATACGGTAGAAAGCGCACTGAACTGCTATGCACTGAAACAGTACTAATAATAACAGCTGCCTTTTACTGTGCACTTGAAATTGGGCCGGGTGCCCCATTAAGTCCTCCGTGCCCTCTAATCCTCATCAAAAACCCTTGACTGGAGTTCTCATAGACGAGAGGCTCAGAGAGGGTCAGTCACCCAGCCAGGAAGAGGTGTGTGTCAGCTGGGGAGTGAGTTTGGCTGCACATTACGGAACACAAGCAACAGTGACTTGAGCAAGTCAGGAGATCTTTTGTTTCTCTCCTGTGAGAAGTCTGGGGGTGGGCATCCAGGTATAGCATGACTGCTCCATAGTGTCAGGAGAAGCCCATGTCCCTTCTAGCATCTGCCTGCACCATCCTTCTAAAGTGGTCATAAAGTCCCTCTTCCAGGCAGGAAGACAAAATGGACAGGGCAAAGGCACATATAGCTGACTCTGTTTCCCTTTTTTTTTTTTCGTGAGGAAGATTCACCTTGAACTAAGATCTGTTGCCAATCTTCCTCTTTTTTTTTTTGCTTGAGGAAGGTTGTCACTGAGCTAACATCTATCCCAATCTTCCTCCATTTTGTACGTTGGACACCGCCGCAGCATGGCTTAATGAGTGATGTATAGGTCTGTGCCCAGGATTGGAACCTGGGAACCCAGGGCTGCCCAAGTGGAGCACGAGGACCCAACCACTATGCCATCGGGCCAGCCCCAGTTTCCCTTTTAGGGAGATTTCCAGAAAGCGCCATCTGTATATTTTTACTGTGTCATGTGGCCATATTTTCTGCAAGATGGCTATTGTGTGCCTGATACTGTGCTAAGCATTTATATATATTATCATGTTTATTCTTCATAACAGCCCTGTAAGGAACATCTTTTCCACTCCTGGGTTCTAGTTTAATCCCTGCTATTAGATAGCTAGGTAATCCTAGATAAGTCACTTTCTCTCTCTGGCCCTCAGTTTTCTCACCTGTTTTATGAGGGATTGGACTAAATAAAGGAGTCCTTAACTTGGGGTCTGTAGACCCCTATGGGGCCATGGGGGAGGGTCTTGAATTTGGATAGGAAAATATATTACATTCTTATTTTCACTAACCTCTAGTTGAAATTTAGCGTTTCTTTCTATTATGACTATAGGCAACAGACCACCGTGATATTAGCAGAACCTGTGCCTTTTTCACCAAAGGAATTACAAATATTTTACAGCGTATTATAGTTGTTTGGGATATTTTTAAATATTGTTTATGCTCATCACTATTTCAAAATTATGGTAGTTATTAGACCTGCCATATTTAATGTGTTAATAAACATATATCGCAAATGTTATTTTTCATATTTTAGTAACTGTATTTCAGTATAATTTATTTTCTTCATCATCCTGCATATTTTGTTTTATGTACTTAAAAACATTTTTCTGAGAAGGAGTCCACAGGCTTGAGCCAACTGCCAAAGGAGTCCATGGAACACACGAGATGAAGAGCTCCCAGGCTATGAGATCTCTTTGCCTCTCTGACTGTAAATTAAACTCTACCACTAGCCATCATGGTCGCCCTGAATGAGTCCCTTCAGCTCTTGATTTCCTCTGTTTTCTCTTCTGTAAAATGGGAATAATGTTCACTTTGTCTGGCTCAGAGCTGCTAGGAGAACCAAAGTAATCTACATTAAGCACACTCAAATGCAGAGCTTATGCATATTCAGTTACACAGGGTCAGCTTCTGGAGTGCTAAGTAAAGTGCTGAGTGTGATTAAATTATTCCACTTTAGACCTATTTCCCAGAGATGCTGATGCTTTTCTATCACTTCAGGTAAGTGTCCTGAGACAGCCATGTATTTTCTAAAGCCAGATTGGGATTGAACCAGTAGAAAATTCAATAATAAAGGGGGAAATGCATCTTAAGTGCACTTGGATGGAACTGCTTAAGAACACAAGGAGATAAAATCCACTGGGTTGTTTAGCTCTAATTATCTTAGGCTCTTTGAAAAACTAGAGCCAATATACCATGGTTAAAAAAAACAGTAGATCAAGCAATCATTTCCTCTGCAACCTCTAACACAGGGATAATTGGACAAATGACAGGAAAGTTTGGAGAGTTGTTTGTTTCCTTCAGAATCCGTGCCTTTAAAATATCTGCGAATACTTATTAAATATTTATTCATCCAAGAAGTCTGCTGAGGTAGCCATAATTAATGTTTTAAATAGCAAAGTACAGATCTACAAATACTTTGGTGGTTAAATTATATTTTGAAAAGAACCTCAAATTATATTTGGGGGGTTACTGAATGCTTTCACAGTCTTGAATTCAAAGACACGGGGTCCTGTGAGGTAGTCAGCTTGGCCAAGATAATTCCCAAACAAGCTGGAATTTGATCAGTTTCCCCAAGGACTTATGGAAATACTCTGGGATGCTTATGTTGGGGAGGATGTTTTGTTTGCGCGATGGAAGCTCCCCCTTTTTCTGGCTTTGAGAGAATTTCAGTGTGATGCTGGGGTCTGAGCCACACAAAGAACCCAGCTAAACGTTAGGTCTAGGGAAATTTTTACGTTACTAAGAAAGAAAAAGAAAAAGAAAAGTCTACTTTCAAATTTTAAAAAGACCAACAGAGAATAAGCCCTGATTTTCTTATCTTGGGGTTAATGGGATCATTCATTCATTCATTCACTTATTCATTTGCTGACAATTGTTTCTTGATTGCCTACTTTTTGCAAGGCACGGTGCCAAGTACCCAGGATACAACTACGGTGGCCCCTGCCCTCGTGAAACTTAAAGGCTAATGTGGATAACACTAAAGTTTTAAAAAGACAGGCTCTGTTCTAAGTATTTTATATATGTTAATTCACTTATACTCCCAATAACCCTAGGAGGAAAACACTGTTATTACCCCCTGTTACAGATAGGGAATCTGAAGTTTGTTGAGGTTAAGGAGCTTGTCTAAGTTTATAGGACTAGTCAGGAACTGAGATGCAATTCAGTCTTAGCCAGATCTGATGCTACAATCTATGCTCTAAAACATGGCTTGGCAAACTACAACATACCGGCCAAGCCCAGCCTGATGTCTGCTTTTGTAAATAAAGTTTTATTGGAACACAGACATTCTCATTCATTTGCATAGCGTCTATGGCTGCTTTCATGTAACAACAGCAGTCCAGCATGCAACCAGAGACTGCACGGCCCCCAGAGCCTAAAATATTTACTACCTGGCCCTTTACAGAACAAGTGTGCCAACTTCAGCTCTAAAACTCTGCTATACTTCCTCTCTAGCAAAAATGACAAATAAAAGGTAAGTAAAATAATTGAAAATAATTTTTTTAAGTGCCATGATTCATGAAATGGAGTGCCAAGAAAGAGAATGCAACCTGAGTGGTGGGATGTGGTTAGAGGCATCCTCTTTAAAATGTGAGCCCCCAAAGAGGGGACCTCCAAGCTGAGATCTGAATCCTGGGACTGAGCTCCTTGCTGAGGAATCTGTAGATTACTTAGCTCCCCAAATAGCCACTGCCTCTGCTTTGACCTAAGCAGAGGATGACAAAAAACCAGTCTCCATTCTGGAGTGAAAAGATTTCCTTCCCCTTCAAAGGGAGCCCAGGAGGATTCTGTGGGGAGAATGAAAGATGAAAATGTTCAGCATAGTGCTTGACACTCAGTTGCCATTCAGCAAACATCCCTTCCTTCTTCCTTCTCACTCCTGTTCTTGCCACTTGCTAGACCAAAATTGGCCCACTGCCTGAACTTGCAAAGGTTTGTACATCACAAACACAATGCTTCTTCCTTTAAAATGGCCATTGACATTTAATATAGTAAAGTGAGGGTTGGAAGTATGTTTCCTAACTCAGAATAAATTGTTTGGTCCAGCTTGATGAGTCCCACAGAAAAAAATGTGCTAGCTCAGTCATTCCATTTGTGGTTGGGACACAAATTCCCTTTCTTGGTCCAAATGACCAAGGTTGAGGGCAAAGAGGGGTTGGACCATCAGGCAAGTGGGCGTAGGATGCTCGCCTTGGCAGTCTTCTTGATGACTCCCTCCGACTGTCAGTCTCCATTTTATATGGTAATTTCATCCATCCATCACCAGCATTAAAGGCCTCATCTTTAACCAGGCTCTGAGCCATCTGCTTGACACTGAAAAACTGCTGAGTTTTCCTGCCAAGTATATATCCACATGTATTTTTATAGATATAAATCATCTTCAAAGCCACTTCTCCTTTTTTGCAGTTAAGGTTACTATATCTGCCCACCCCTTCTGTTCTTTAGAAAAACATGGACTTTGTGGTTAGACCCAGCTTTATGGCCTTGTTCTGTTCCACTAGCTGTGTGACCTTGGGGAAAACTTTTAATCTCTCTGAGCCTCAGTCCTATCATTTGTAATAAAGTACCTACTGATGTCATCCATTTATACAATATTTGAGTGCCTATTGTACACCAGGCTAAACTCTAGGGATTTCATAGCCAAGACAGACAAGATCTCGATCCTTGTGGCTCTTACAGTCTAGTAGAGGGAGTTATAATAATTGAGTAAATAAATACTCAAGATTGTTACAGATGTGTAAATGACATGAAGGAGATGTAATCGAGTGAGCTACTTAAGTAACATTGAGGCAAGACCTGAAGAATGAGAACAAGCAAACCATGGAAAGAGCTGTTAATGGCATCTGGCAGAGAGAACATTGAGCACACAGGTCCGGAGATGGGGAAATGTTGTCCTGTTTTAGGAACCGAGAGCAGTCCAGTACCCAAGAGGGAAAGTGGGACAAGAAGAGGGCAGAGAGGTAGGTAGAGACCACACCACAGGGGCATTATGGGTCATGACCAGGAATTTTAGATTTTATCCTAATCAGACTGAGAAGCCAATGAAAATGGTTAAGACTTGTACAGAATTGATGTTCTTAAAAGATCTGTCTGGTTACTGCAAGATAAAGAGATTACAGGAAACGAGACTGAAAGTAGGGAGGCCAGAGTTGTTGTAAGGATTACCTACTATTACAAATGTTAATGAACACAACCCCTGACACATATAAGTTCTCTATGAATGCTAGTTAGTGCTTGTTCTGGAAACTCTAAGCCTGTTCTGTTTACAGTAAACACTAGCTTCATGTGGCTATTGAGCATTTGAAATGTGACCAGTGCAACTATGGACTTAAATTTTCTCATTTTATTTAATTTTAATTAATTTAAATTTAAATTTAAAAATTAATATTTGTTTCAGTCATTGGGAAGTGTACTTGGAAAAACTTGAATATGTGAATTGACCCATAAATTTTATGAAATCTGTGTGCAGATTCAAGTAGTTTCAATAAAAATTTAATGTCCAAATTGAGATGTGCTGTAACAGTAAAATACACACATGATCCTAAAGATTCAGTATGAAAAAGAGAATGTAAAATAATTCTCTTAATAATTTTTATATTGATTACATGTTCAAAAGATAATATTTTGGACATGCTGGACATACATTATTTAAATTAATTTCACTTCTTTTACTGTTTTAATGCTATTAATAGAAAATTTAAAATTACATATATTGCTCACGTTGTATTGCGATTGGACATGCTGATCTAATGCAAAACAGAAATCTAGACATTTAAATTCCCAGAATGTTAACTCTTGATTATGTCTCCTATCAGAAATTTTAATTTGAAGATTGGAACTGGGAAAAAATAAAAAGCAATGGCATCTTTTGGAAACACTATAGGGATACAGGACCCATGTCTTATTTATGTATTTTACGTACATCTCATCCCCAAGGAATTCTTTTGGCATCTCGGACTATTCCTGGGTATTGGACCTGCTTTGGCAAGTTCTAGCACCCCAACTCTGGGGGAAGGTGAAGAATGGAGGCCAGGACTCAGAGGATCCCAGAGCTTTATCCCCAAAGCCAGGCACAGTAAGCCTTGTGGTATTAATCTATCTACTTTGGGCACAAAATAGACTGAGTCAGTCTAGCACAGATTTAAATCTCCATCTCCAGGGAGTGTAGATGCACAGAGCTTCCCGAACATTTAGCACAGTGTGTGCATAATAAGTCAGTGGGGAAGACAGGGATGATTTCTGTCCCTGCCTGCAGATTCTCCACAAAGCAATTTATTTTAAGTTAAAGTTACATGCCATGGGCCTGGCCCCGTGGCCGAGTGGTTAAGTTTGCGTGCTCCACTGCAGGCGGCCCAGGGTTTCATCAGTTCGAATCCTGGGTGCGGACATGGCACTGCTCATCAAACCACACTGAGGCGGTGTCCCACATGCCACAACTAGAAGGTCCCACAACTAAGAATATACAACTATGTACTGGGGGCTCAGGGGAGAAAAAGGAAAAAAAATTTTTTTAAATTAAAAAATAAAATAAAATTACATGCCAGAGTCTGTACTAAGTACTTTAGGTTCGTTATCTCCTTAAGCTTCATGAAACCTTATAAGGTAGGTATCAAGGTTCAATGACTTGTCCAAGATCAGCTCACACAGCTGTTAAGAGGCAGAGCGGAGATTCAAACCCAGGCATTCTGACTCCAAAACCTACACTCTTAACCTCCACACTAGATGGCAATCCCATTGTCATGCCAGGGACCCAAAAGACCACCCTTGAGTAGAAGACTCCTTCTCTTGTATCCTCCATCACTTTCAGCCACAGCTGAGACTTGCTCACCTCTCCTCAGTCCCTGCCTGCTCCCAGCACAGAGCCAGCTACAGACTAATTGGCAATTCCTTACCAACTGAGGGATAGGCATGTGCCACTAACAAGGCAGCCAGCTGCTCCCCCAAAAAGAAAAGCAAAGAGAAACTGGTTCCTTTGATACTATGGGGGACTGGAATTGGCCACCCCAAGATATGTCTCTTTGGCATGAGAATTATTTGGGGCTGGTTACTTTTAATAAACTGCAGACAGGAAAGCAACTCTGAAAAGTAGAGTTTACTTACCCTTTGTTAAGAGACATTTACCTTGTAAAGGAAAGCTCCATCTGTAAATGTATCTCCCTCTCTGTACCAGGAAGAAGGGGTGATGACCTTATCTCTAGAAACTCTTAATCAATGCCAAAGGCAAGGACTTAAATATGCATCTTGTTTACTGTACTTCTCTGGTAATCTCCTGTAACTGACTCCCCACCACCCCCACATCCTCCTTTGTCTTTAGCTGAAGATGATATTTAAGGTGGTGGCTTCAGCCATTTTGGCAAGTTGCTCAGCTTGCCTGAGCCTCTCCCATGTATACATGTTATAAAGCTTTGTTTAATTTTCTCCTGTTATTCTGTCTCATGTGAATTTAATTCGTTCTGCAGCCAGAAGAACCCACAGCAGGTAGAGGAATTGTCTTCCTCCCCTACAATACTTTCCTGATTTTTCTCTGTACCCATCACAGAGCCTAGTATGATGCCTAGCATTCATTCATTATTCATTTATTCATGTTCAGTTTCTGTTCTTTCAACAAACTTAGGACCTCAGTCCCCTGTCCGGAGGGTGTGAAGGAAATCTTCACAAATATTTATCATTATTAATAATATTATTGATTATTAATCAGTAATAATCAAATTATTATTACTATTAGTAATTGATCATAATAGTGATAATACTGTGAGATCTTCTTTAATAATAATAACAATAACAACAAACATTTATTAAGTACTTATTGTGCTAAGTGCTGTTAATATTGAAGCTTTTTTTTTATATCTTGAGCGCTTCAATTTCTGTGTTTTAGATAAGACATGACACCATTTAATTCTTACAACAGTCCTGTAAGGTCATTCCAGAAGTCTCAAAACCTCTTTACTCAACCCATCAGAGCGCTGAGTTACCCAGTGTTTTGGCCATAAATTCCTGAAAGAGGATCTTTCACCCACGTGATAACAGGATGTCCACTGACTGCTTACGACTGTAAACAAGACAGACGTGGTCTCTGCCCTGGGAAAATAACAACAGAACTGCCCTCTAGATGAAAAACATTTCTTTTCTTTTTACAGAGCAGTTGTAAGCACTATGAGACCATCTTCGTGGTTCTGGGAACTGATTGGCAGCTTCTGTCTGTAAAACTGTCTCTTGCTTCATGCTCCATCCTTCAATAATATCCCACTACTTATTCCCCAAATGCTCCTGATATTTTTAAGATGTCCTTCAGCCTCTCCTGTTTTTTTCCTTCAAATGAACTATTCCTCTTTCAACAGCCTAACCCAAATATCTTATTAGTGAAGACCTACCAAATTGGACTGATTGGATGTTGGTTCGTCTTGGTGTAAAAAGAAAAGGGCAGATTGCTTCTTCCTTTAGGCTCAATAATGTCTTTATCCCTCCTCCTTTCCCCCCTCTAGTTGGTATGGGGTCGGTGAGTCGAGGAGTCTAAAGAAAGATTTCTTGGACTCAAAGTCTGGCAGTAATGCTCTTTTATTTAGAGACTAGCAAGCGGACAGGACCCATGGGCAGTAAAGAGCTGCTGCCATGGGTTGAGGGTTGGGCTAAATTTAAGGCATAGGTATGTGAGTTATCTCTTTATAAAACAAAGGAAAGAATATGTAAAAAAAAGTCATTAAAATGGTATCAGTGCAGGTGGGGTCTGGTTATTGGGTGGTCCTATAACTTTAGATGAGAATCAGATCAGATTAAGTCACGATGTCCTATGCTTCCCCATCAAGAGTTTCTAGAGATAAGGTCATCCCCCCTTCCTCCCGGTGCAGAGGGAGACACCCCCACAGATGGAGATCTCCCTTATAAATGTAAATGTCTCCCATCAAAGGGCAAGCAAATTCCACTCTTCAGAGCCTCCTTCCTATCTGCAGTTTTTAAAAGTAACCAGCCCAAAATAATCCTCAGCATAGTGAGCTCCTGGGGATGGGGAGAACAGGAACTGTGTCTTAGTAGGTTTCCTGTACCCAGCTACTGTCACAAGGCCTGTCACATATTATTATTGTCTCTAACATTCATTAAACACTATGTGCCAAATCCTGTGCTCCTTTTCTTCTAGATTACCTCATTTCTTTCTCCCAAGAAACTTAAGAAGGAGGTACCATTGTTATCCATGCCAATTTTTAAGTATGAAGTAAATTTATATATTAAAGCTTAGAAGCATTAAGTAATTTGCCCCAAAGTCACAAAGCTAGTCAAGTGGGAGAGCCAGAAATAGAATTCAAATAGTCTAATAGGGGCCAGTTAGGTGGCGCAGTGGTTCAAATAGTCTAATAGGGGCCAGTCAGGTGGCGCAGTGGTTAAGTTCACACATTCCACTTCAGCGGCCCGGGGTTTGCCAGTTCAGATCCCGGGTACGGACGTGGCACCGCTTGGCACACCATGCTGTAGTAGACATCCCACATAGAAAGTAGAGGAAGATGGGCACGGATGTTAGCTCAGGGCCAGTCTTCCTCAGCAAAAAGAGGAGGATTGGCAGTAGTTAGCTCAGGGCTAATCTTCCTCAAAAAAAAAAAAATCTAATAATCCACCTAAAGCATGTTTCACAGCATGTGGCACCTAATAAGCACACAATCAACAAATGTTAGCTACTAGAATTACCGTCCAACGTTGGACAGCTAGTAAAGTAAAAAAGCTGTCTTTGTAACTCAAGTTCATTTTATTTACTTACTTATTTAATTTGTTTCAAAATTCACACCCTTTCTATTACACTGAAATTTAATTAACAGGATTTGTTAAAGGTCATAAGAGGCCTAACCACTTACATTTTTGAAGTTCTTGCTGTATTTAAAAAATTAAGAAATATTAAAGGGTTTCAAAAATTCTGATTTTTTTTTTTTTTTTGAGGAAGATTAGCCCTGAGCTAACTACTGCCAGTCCTCCTCTTTTTGCTGAGGAAGACTGGCCCTGAGCTAACATCCGTGCCCATCTTCCTCTACTTTCTATGTGGGATGCCTAACCACAGCATGGAGTGCCAAGCGCTGCCACGTCCGCACCCGGGATCCAAATCGGCAAACCCCGGGCCACTGAAGCGGAACCTGCGCACTTAACTGCTACGCCACCAGGCCAGCCGGAAAAAATTCTGATATATTTTTAATGGTTACTTTTAGTATATGAAAGCTCTTGACTTACACAAAAATACAACAGTAGGTATAACGTCATTCAGACAAAAATTCAAAAAACAAGTTTGGTAACTTTTCTGAAAAAGTCTTTCTTAGCTATCTCTGCAATAGGTTCTGTGAATTACCGAAAATTAACTAGTACTCTGCTGTCCTTGCTGGTCACCTGTCTGGCAACCTTACGGGATATCTGAATTCTGTATTTCCAGTGCAATGTCTGGGGTTGATAAATATTCAATAAACATTTCTTGAATTAATGTACAGGGCAACAGTTCGCTTTTGGTTTCAGGACCCCTTAACACTCTTAAAGATTTTTGAGGACCACAAAAAGCTTTTGTTTATGCAAGTCATACCTATCAATATTTACTGCATTAGAAAGTAGAACTGGGGCCGGCCGGGTGGCGCAGCGGTTAAGTTCGCATGTTCTGCTTTGGCGGCCCAGGGTTCACCGGTTTGGATCCCAGGTGCGGACATGGCACGGCTTGGCACTCCATGCTGTGGCAGGCGTCCCACATATAAAGTAGAGGAAGATGGGAACGGATGTTAGTGCAGGGCCAGGCTTCCTCAGCAAAAAAAGAGGACTGGCAGTAGTTAGCTCAGGGCTAATCTTCCTCAAAAAAAAAAAGTAGAACTGAAAAATTTTTAATATTTATTTATTAATTCCTTTAAGATAATAATACACCCATTATATGGTAAGATAAATAATCTTTTTATAAATAATAACTATATTTTCCAAAACGAAAAACATAAATAGTAAGAAGTGTGGCATTGTTCCACAGTTTTGCAACTCTCTAGCTTAACAGAAGACAGCTAGATTCTTATAACTCCTTCTGCACTCAGTGCATTGAATGACACATAGCCTCTGGAAAACCCCTGTACATTCATGACAGAAGGAGTATGGAAAAGGCAAATAGCAGCTTAGTAGTATTATGAAAACGATTTTGATATAGCGGTGGACTCCTTCAAAGATACACTTTGCGAACCATTTTTGGACAAGGTTGATGCTTCAGGATTCCCCTGTACGTTGGTAGCACGAGAGAGATCAGAGTGAAGGAGTAAAAGGAACACCATAGAAACAGCCTTTCTCTTTTCCTTTTTGCTCCTGTGCTGAGTAACGCAGTCTCACCGTAACCCAAGATGGCAACCGTCACTCATGTTTCATTCAGTACAATGACGTCACACAGCGACAGCGATGTCCTGCCTCCCTGAGGATTCCACTACATTTCCCAGGATGCTTCGCCAACAGCGACGCCATTAGTCTGCGCCGACGGAAGTGCACTTGACCGAGCGGAAGTAGAGGATCTCACGGGCTAGAAAGGTGAAGACGAGAGGAGCCGTGAAGCTGTGAGTAGCCACCTGGGTTTGTCCCGTTGGCGGTGAGGGACGCAGCTAGAGGAGAAACTTGGCAAGAGCGGGGTGGCCCTCCTTAACCCTAGGCCTCAAACTCCTGCGTTCTTCTACTAGATCTGGGCGCGAGGAAAACAAAACATTGCTGTAGAAGCGAAATCTCCGTATTAAGATCTTGGTATTTTTAAGTTTTCTTGGGAGGAGCTGGGGCAAGTTCGGGCTCTTGTCGCGACACAAGAGTCGTTGGCGTGATTTTGCTGCGACCAGAAGGGCGGGGCTGCTGCTCGTCTGACTCAGCTTCTGCAGCGGTGGTTCTCAGTTGACTGATTAGAATCACCTAAGATGCCTTTTTAAAAATGCAGATGCCCTGGGCCGACTCCAGGCCAGTAAATCAGAATCTGTGGAGGATAAGATCTGGGCAGCAGTACTTGCTAGGCGTCCCGAGTGTTGTGTTGTACAGCCAGGGTTGAGAAGCGCGCTTTTAGTCCCTCATTCTGACCCCCACGGGGTTCCTGATTAGGACCACCTGCGTCAGGGCTCTCCTTCCGCTGTAACCTACGTGGGCCCTGCGTTGATGGTCACTGTGTTGGGACGGCCTGCATTTTCATCTCCACCAGAAACTTATTCTTGAGCTTCGTGTGGTGGTACTGGAAAGGCAGGCCCTAGTTTCTTCTTTATGACCTGGCTGTTCATCCTGAATAAAGATTAGAGCAGCTTCGTTTTTCTTGCATTGTTTTAGCTTCTGCATGTTTTTTGCTGCCCCGACAAAACGCGAGCAGTAGAAAGTGGAAGAGTCACATTAAAAATTGGTCTCTTTTGTCGCTTATAAGAAGTTCTGAAAGGGCTATTAGTTAAAATGATGTATTATTTATGGGCATATGATAAACCTATTTTATTTTAATAATGAATTCCAATAAAAAGTTAGAGTGTCTTTTGGGCTTCAATGCAGAAGTTTGTTTAGGTATGACAGATAGAAGTTTTTTTTTTTTAAATATAAGCACCCTTAAGTAACATGTTTTCCCTTTTCCCAGAGCTTCAGCTTCACCTCCCTCGCTGATTCAGCATGGGGGAGAAGTCAGAAAACTCTAGGATTCCAGAGGATCTGCTCAGTGATCTGAAAGTTACAGATCCCCAGGAAGCAGAGTGTGCTAGCGCTTCGGTTTCTAATCCTGAGGATCACCATTCCCAGAGCCACCTGCTCCGGGATGGTGAGGCCCATCCCCAGGAGGACCAGGAAGAAGAGGAGTGCTTTCATGACACCAGCACTTCATTTGAGGAGGAGGAGCCAGGAGTGGACAAGGCTGAGAACAAACCTGATGATGATGTGAATGCCTCTGAACTAGATGAAGAATATTTAGTAGAACTGGAAAAAAACATGCCAGATGAAGAGAAACAGGTAAATATTTTATTTATTCTGCTGGTCTGCCACGGGAACTGCTTTTTAAAGTAAATAAGTGTGGCTGATACTGTATCACAGACCACTTCATCTGTAGTAAAGAGTAACTTGCCCACCTGTGTCCTTATTGCTTTAACACTAATGGATCTGAGAGAAATCAGTAGCATGACAGGGAAGCATTGAGTGTGTCCGCTTAGCAAAGAATTTTCTATTTTGTTCTGTGAACTTTGAGTTCTTATCTTCATCTTGTGTAATTATTTTCTAACGTGTATTCATAACTGTTAGCTTTTTTTCCAATGATTTTGTCTATGGTTGTCTGCTGAAATTCCTGTAATGAACATTTTTTTTCAGACGTTAGAATTATAATATGCTGCCTGTTTGTGTTAATCCTTTGTTAGCAAAATATCCTGGTGGTGGTTTGGTTACAGAGGGCAGTGACTGGGGCCTGTATCATTTACATAGTGTTCTCCAGGAACAGAAACATGTATGACAGTAGCTGTCCTTTGTTAAGCACCTGTAATGTGCCAGCCACTGAGCTTAAAATGCTACTTGTGTTTTCATTTAATCTTTTCATTTTATCTAACACACCCATGGGACATAAACTGTTCCCCATAAGAAAACAGAGCTTAGGGTGGGAAAGTAACTTGCTTAAGGTCAAACATCTAATAAGTGGCAGAACTGATTCTCAAATCCAGATCTGTTTGATTCCAAAGCCAAAGTATAATAAAGAACTTAGTAAAAACAGCTCTCTTCCTGCAAAGCAGATACACTAATAAAATGAACAGTGTTCTGCTTCTTTGCCGCTGGGCCACATCCTTAACTGGGCAAGCCTTCACTTTTGGAGACAGAAGTCTTAGTGTCCTCCGCATAGCCTTCCTTCGGATCTCGTAAGCAAGGTCATCTGAAGAGCTACCATAATATCTGTTTGTCTGCAGAGAACTTGAGTGAGGTTTGTAGCTTATGCCTCTGAGGAGCTCACTCGCTGAACAGATTGTGATAGATTGGTAATGGGCTGAGAGAATAAACCTGCAGTGTAACAGTGGGAGCAGGGAGGTGGTGTGAGATGGGAGGAGCATCCTCTGTTTGTCTCTCCTTAGGCATTTTCAGGATCAAATCTCTTGGTTTTAACTTGCACGTGTTAGCTTTTGTGCTCGTGTGTGCCACCGGAAGAGGAGAATAAAGGGCAGAAATGAGCCAAGTTCATAAACTACCTCAGCAGAGATGGCTCAGAAAATTAAATCAAGTACTGTTCGATAACATTAGGGAGGTGATTTTCCAGAAAGTGAGCGTTTGGTTCAGCTTTCATATCACTAGTGCAGGCTTTTTAGAAACAATGATTAAACATCTGTTAAAATGTTAGCAATGCTTTTCTGATAGCTTAACATATTTCGCCCTGACATCATAGTGAATTTTCTACAGTGCCATCAGTCTGACAATTGAGCGGTTTGGTTCAAAGTGTTACATACTCTGCTCCTCATTCCCAATTTAGTAAAACTTTCTTTGTGTCTCCTGGCCAGGAAATCACATTTTACATTATACAAATATTTAAAATAATTATTTTTATTGCCTATAAATTGAACATTCTAAATAGCACAATACGTTTTAAACTTTTTTCCTTCCTTTAAAAAATTAGATATAATTTATCGACGTTGGAAGTGTTTAAGTTCTAATGTGTACAGTTCAGTGAGTTTTGACAACTGTACACACCTGTGTAACTCACGCCTCTATCAAGAACAGAACATTTTCATCATGCCAGAAACTCCCTTTGTGTGCTTCATGCTCATTCCTTCTCCCCCACCCCCACCAACCCAGGGAACCACTCTTCTGATTCCTATCCCACAGGTTGGTTTTCTCCTGTTCCAGACTTTTATATGAACATAATCACTTTTAAAATATAAACATTTTCAATTATTTTATATTTTGTAAATCAACCTATATGTTTTCGTAGGTTAATTTGAAAATTTATAACAATGTTTCATAGAAATAACATACTGCAGTGGTAGCCATTGTTGCTTTATAGATAATGTAAACCATTAACTCCACCGTAAGGAAACAACCTATGAGAATGCAGGCTACCTTTAGCTAATTGTGGTACTACGTTAATAGCTATTTTTATGCTGTTTTGATAAATATCTTTGTGAAATTATTAGGAAACCAGCAAAACAGATGAAGAAATGTCTCTTCTCTGCACATACAGTTTGCCTTTATAGGTCATCGGGAACAGCATATCTTTAAACTTGATTCTTTTAGAATAGACAAAGTTCAGATAATTCAACAACAAAAAAATAAACACAGGGGCCGGCCCCGTGGCCTAGTGGTTAAATTTGGCATGCTCTGCTTTGGTGGCTTGGGATCACTTCCCAGGCACCGACCTACACTACTTGGTGGCTAAGCTGTAGCGGCGACCCACATAGAAAATAGAGGAAGACTAGCACAGATGTTAGCTCAGGGTGTATTTTCCTCAGCATAAATAAATAAATAAATAAACACAAATGACCAAAAGAAATGTGAAAAGACTTTCAGCCTCACTAATAATTTTTAGATGCAAATTAAACACTATGTCTCATCTATCAGATCAGAACATTGATCTGATGTTGACAAGAAGGGGACATAGGTACTTATGTACTAATATTGGGAGTTTAAATTGCTCCATCATGTCAATAGGATACAGGTATCAAATTTTTATATAAACATTTCTTTAGACCAGGGCTGTCCATAGAACCTTCTGCAATGAGGGAATGTTCTAAATCTACACTGTCCAACACGGTAGTCACTGGCCATTGCTACCACATTTTAACAGTCATCTGGCTGTTGGACATTGCAAATATGGCTAGTACAACTGAGGAGCTGAATTTTTTAATTTTAGTTAATTTAATCATCTGTGGCTAGGAGTACCATATTGGACAGCATAGCTTTAAACCTCTGATTCTCTTCCAGTCTTTTATTTTAAGGAGGTTACTCAAGACATGCACAGATATATATAAAGATATGTTGCAGCATCATTCATAACTGTGGAAAACTAGAAATAATGTTCAACAGAGGGTATTAATTTAAACATTTTTGGCATATTTTTGCAGTAGTGTACAGTGCAATCATTAAAAAGAAAGAGGTGAATATTAGTATTGACATGGAAGAATGCCTGTGATGTAATGTTAAGTGAATTAAGCAGGTGTGATAATACGATTTGTAATAAGAAATGTATATTTGGGGGGCCAACCCTGTGGCCAAGTGGTTAAGTTTGCTCGCTCTGCTGCAGGCTGCCCAGTGTTTTGTCGGTTCAAATCCTGGGCGTGGACATGGCACCGCTCATCAGCCATGCTGAGGTGGTGTCCCACGTGCCACAACTAGAAGGACCCACAACTAAGAATATACAACTATGTGGGGGGGGCCACTTTGGGGAGAAAAAAAAGAAATGTATATTTGGTGTTTGTCAAGTTCCTGGCATAGAATTCTCAACACTCTGAATTTACTAAGTGATAGGAGATAAAAGTGTGTTTTCTTATTCGTAACAAGCCCTTTTCAGCCACACCTGAGGTCATGTTAATGAGGTGACTTGTGGAAAGCTGGTAAGGATGAGGTCTGGTTGTCAGAGTTTGGAGCTTTCAGCCCCATCCCACTTCCAGCTCTAGGCGGGGAAGAGGGGCTGGAGATTGAGTTCATCACTAATGACCAATGATTTAATCAATCATGCTTACGTAATAAGGCCTCCATAAAAACCCAAAAGGGTGGGGTTCACAGAGCTTCTGAGTTGGTGAACACTTGGAGGTGCTAGGCGGCTGACACACACAGAGGGCTTGGAAGCTCCGTGCTCCTTTCCATGTACCTTGCTCTATGCATCGCTTCCATCTGACTGTTTTTAGTTATATACTTTATAATAAACCAGTAAACTATTTTCCTGAGTTCTGTGAGCCTCTCTAGCAAATTAATCAAACGTGAGGAGAAGGTTGTGGGAATCTCCAATTTAGAGCCAATGGATCAAAAGCGGAGGTGACAGCCTGGACTTGGAGTTGGCATTCGAAGTGGGGCTGGGGTCAGTCGTGTGGGACTGAGCCTTTAACCTCTGGGATCTGATGCCGTCTCCAGGTAGATAGTGTCAGAATTAAGTTAAATTGTAGGATACCAGCTCGTGTCCGCTGTAGAGCTGGAGTTGCTTGGTCTGGGAGAAACTTGCACACCTCTGGTCACAGAGCTGTTCAGTGTGGGTTCTGAGAATAGAGGAGACACACAGGAGGTGTTTTCCCCTTACAGCAGGTTATAGAATAGTCAGTGATGATTCCTTTTAAGTTAAAAACCTGTGTGAAAATCTGTTTATACATAAAAGTTTGGAAGGATATACACCAAATTATGAAAAGTGAGTGGCTTTGAGGGGTGTGATTATTGGGGAATTCTCATTTATATTTAACATAATTTTGTAATATTTGCTTTTTTTTTTTTTTTACGGTAAGCATGGATTACATTTATAGTCAACTACAAAAAATGTTATTCCACTTTGAGAATATAAATATGATTCTTTACAACCAGTATAGACTTTTTGCCCCCAAAAAAGCACATAAAGCTGACCTTTGAGAATTTGGGAAAGAAGTGCTATCCTAGGACCTATATATTTCTAAATGTTTCTCTTCGGGCAGAATCAAAATCACTAGCTAAATCTGTTATTCAAGCTGACTTGACTTGCCCTGTGGCTGAGAAGACAATCCAGGCTCAAGTGGAGTGCCAGTTTTCTGCAGAGCTCATAAATCAAGAGTATTGGAGGAGGAAGGCAGTTAAGATTTGGTAAAAATAGGCAAAATCTCTTAAGGAAAGCACTGCATTTGTGTGTGTGTGTTTCAGCAGCAAATCTTAACTATTTGTGAAGACTTCCATGTAGACACAACTACCGAAAGAAACGGGATTTTAGCTAACATTTGAGATGTACTAGATCTGCGACGCAAATAAGTGATTCTCAAAGGCTCCGCTGAGGTGAGGGCCAGATCTGGCAGCAGATGAGAATTACTGCTATAGTAATTACTGCTATAGTAATATTATGATACAAGGATGCTTATAGTATTGGGACCTGTAGAATATACTGCATCGTAGTGATGTTGATCCTGTAAGAGAATCACCTTTCATGGGCTACTTGTCACAGTGGAGTTTTTAGGCCTCGTGTATAAATTCTCTGGGTAATTCTTACACACAGTAAAGCTGGAGGACCACTGTCATGGGACCTTGCGCGTAGTCTTCCTTCATTAAATAGATGTTGAATAAATAGTATGCTTCTCTGTCATGAGAGCCAGTAATTGTTCTTAAAAGTTAGAGAGATTTTATCTCATTCATTTATTCAAGAAATATTTGCATATCTTCCACATGCCGGGCCTTGTTTGAGGCCCTTAGGGAGACAGTGGTAAACAAGACAGAAGGTTTCTCTTCTCTTACAGGTATATTCTAGTTGGGAGGTATGGAAGAAAATGCTAAGAGGAAGTGATGAAGGGATGGGGGTTGGAAGGATGAGGAAGACTACTTTATATTGAATGGTCAGGAAAGGCTTCTCTGGGAAGGTGGCATTTCAGCAGAGTTGGAGGGAAAAAGAAGTCAAATGTGTGCCAATCTGAGAGGGAAGTGTTGCATACAAGGGGGCCAGTTAGTATAAATGCCCTAAGACAGTTACAAACTTGGTGTACTCTTGGCATGCAAGGAATGGAAGGGCCAGTAGTTGGAGCATAGTGATTAAGGAAGACAGTGGAGTGAGGAAATAAGTGAGGCTCCAATAATGGAACACTTTGTGAGCCACGGTAAGAAATTTGAAGTTTTGAATAAGAAATTCCAAGCACATTGGGAAACAGACGGGTAATTTTAAGCCAGAGGAGAGATGGAAATTATTTATATTTTATTAAAGAGTATTCTGGGGCCCAGCCCGGTGGCATAGCAGTTAAGGTCTCACGTTCTGCTCTGGTGCTCTGGTTCGCCAGCTTGGATCCTGGGCACAGACCTAGCACCCACTCATCAACCATGCTGTGGTGGCATCCCACGCAAAAGAACTAGAAGGACTTACAGCTAAGATACAGAAATATGTACTGGGGCTTTGGGGAGAGGAAAAAAAAAGAGGGAGATTGACAACAGATGTTAGCTCAGGGCCAATCTTCCTCAAACACACACAAAAAAGTGTTCTGGTGGTTGTGCAGAGAATGAAAGTCAGGGACATGGGTGGAACATTGAGACCAATTAGGGCCTAATGCAGTAACCCGGGCAAAGATGATAGTAGCTTGAACTGTGGATCAAGTGAAGAGAAGCAAATGATTTCAAGATACATTTGGAGGTAGAGTAGACAAAACATACTGGTGGATTCACTTTGGAGACTGGAGTGAGAAATTAGCCTGATTCCTTGGCTTCAGCTACTGGGTGGATGGTGATGCCCTTTACAGATACGGAGAAGATGGAGGAACTTTGAATTGTCAGGGCTTTGGTGATTAAATTCTTGCCCACAAGTGAAGGGGTTTTATTATTTGTAAGCCAAAATGCAGATCTGGTCGTTTTGATGGGTTTGCTCCCTGGTTGCCAGTTTTCTGTGCGTGGTATTCATTTACAAATAGATACATCCATACATTTAAGTAAGGGATACGAGAGTCTTGTGCTTGGTGGACATTGACTCAGAGCACATGGTTTCTTGGATTTTAAAACATTTTCCTTAGACTCTGGAAACATAAAGATTGTTCTTTCCTTTAAGGCTGTTTTATCTTTAACCAGGAACCATTATTGAAGTATTGGTTTATAACACAAGTTCTATATCAGTCCTTTTCCCATCTCTCTCATTTTTCCTAAATCCCACATTACTTAATCCTTTCGATTTCCATGTTTCTACTACCTCATTGCATTATTTTCATAATCTTATCAATGTTGTTGTAACAGTGGGCATGTTTACAGGGAAATTCTCTTTGTTGCAGCCAGAAAGTTTTCAGTAACTTTTCTTTCTTTCTTTCTTTTTTTGAGGAAGATTAGCCCTGAACTAACATCTGCTGCCATTCCTCTTTTTGCTGAGGAAGACTGGCCCTGCGCTAACATCCATGCCCATCTTCCTCTACTTATGTGTGGGATGCCTACCACAGCATGGCTTGCCAAGCAGTGCCATGTCCGCACTGGGGATCTGAACTGACGAACCCCAGGGCGCTGAAGCGGACCATGCACACTTAACTGCTGTGCCATCAGGCCAGCCCCTTTCAGTAACTTTTCTATAGTGGCTACGTATTCTGTTAACCTCATGAGAAAACCCTTTCTGCTTTGTCATTTACCTTTTATTTCATTTCTAATGGGCACTTGCCATATTTAATTTCTTAGAGTTTACCAGTATTGGTTTTAATGAATGCTGTTGACAAGTGATTAAATAAAATCCTAGAATTTAAGAACAGCAAGGGACCTTAGGTTTCTGATCCTGAGTTTAAACGGGAAATAAGGGTTGTTTACTCAACCCTTATTACTGAAGTTAGTGGGATACTAAAGTGGCATTCAGTGTTTCCTGTGTTCATTAACGAAGATCACTCTGTGTAGGTCAGTGATTCCCGAACTTTATTGTGCGTGGGAATCACAGGAAACTTATTAACCATGCAAAGCCCTGAGAAGTGTCTGATACTACAGACTTGTGTGGTACCCGCCAGGAATCTGCTCTGCTAACAAGCTTCCCAGTTCATGTTGATATTGATAGAACTGTGGCCACACTTTGGGAGACAGAGAGCCAGATTGACACGGATGACCAAGCTTCTGTTAACCTAAAAATAAAGAGCCCAGGTGAGAGGCAGTGAGGCGTTTATTTGGGGAATCAAAGAATTGCAATTCAGGGAACACAGATTCAGGTAGAAACCCAAATAGTGTCCCAATTACTGGAGAGGGGCTCAGGGTTTCCATGGGGAGAAAGGAGGATGAGGTGAGTTGTATTAAACAAGAGTTCATTGGTGCTAGATGAGGTAAGGCTAGGTTTATACTTCCTAGATTGGCTTGAGATTCAGTCTTAGGGCAAAAGGCTAGGCTTGTACTTCATTGATTGCTTAGTGATTCAGTCACCAGCAAAGTCTGATTTCATCAGTCCTTACAAACAGAATACTCTTGTCCTTACTGACTTCTTGGAATGTTGGTGGTTTGGTCCAGTTTAGAAGAGAGAGAAAACAGGAGACGTGCAAGGCAGTTCCTCTGAAATGGCTGCTCCAGCTCTATTTTCATGTGGCTCCACTCATGTCATCTTTCACTCTCCGAAAACAGGGAGCATTGACCTAGCCAGCATACTGCCTGCATCCAAACATCAGAAGGGATGTTTTCTTTTACCCTCATTTCTTTTACTAACAGGATGTGCATAAGGTCTAAAAAAGACTTGTTGGGCAGAATTTAAGCAGTACAGAAATAAGGAAGTTTATTAAATTGAGTTTGGGAAATCGAAGTTTCTGGATTAAAAAGC
Organism: Equus quagga; assembly: GCF_021613505.1. Taxonomy (NCBI): domain Eukaryota; kingdom Metazoa; phylum Chordata; class Mammalia; order Perissodactyla; family Equidae; genus Equus; species Equus quagga. The sequence continues at coordinate 61,842,415 of NC_060273.1, read as the reverse complement.
AAGGAAATATTTCCAAGATTAATTCCATAAGATCAGTCATCTTTCCTCCTAAGTGTTAGACTTAACGAGAGTCAGGTTCTAACTACAGCTGAAGTCCAGAGAGCCTCCCTCCAGACTCCCTGGAGGGCTTCTTAAAAAAAGCAAATGATGTCTGCTTGCAAAGAAAACAAAACTGAAACTTTTGTTTCCTTTTTAGTGGTAAAGAACTCGGTTCAGAATAATTTGTAGGACTGGGGTGCCTAGCCCTTCCCCTGTGTAGTTTTCTCATCCCACCTAGATAGGACTGAAGTAGAAAGACTCTGCGTCTGCCTGTGTTTTCCAGCCCTGTAGCATGTATGTCACTTTTTTTCACTTTCCTTTTTATGGAGCTGTGATTGATCTCTGAGTGCTGTGCTTCGCTTCAAACTTTATGCCAATTTTTTTTTTTTTTGAGGAAGATTATCCCTGAGCTAACTGCTGCCAATCCTCCTCTTTTTGCTGAGGAAGACTGGCCCTGCACTAACATCGGGGCCCATCTTCCTCTACTTTATATGTGGGACGCCTACCACAGCATGGCGTGCCAAGCGGTGCCATGTCCACACCTGGGATCCAAACCAGCGAACCCCGGGCCACTGAGAAGCAGAACATGTGAACTTAACCGCTGCGCCACCGGGCTGGCCCCTATGCCAAGTTTTATTTTGTGGCAAATTACAAAGCTGCTGATAGATTTGCAGTAAGGAAATTCACTTGCTGGTGTGAATCTCTTGGTTTTCTCTCTGTCTGTTAAACACGTGCTCACTGCAGGATTATTTAATTGAGAGAGTATTAATGCAGGTTTTTATCATTTAATGATGATAGAAGGGATTTACACTTGTAAGCTCCAAGTCAAGTGTGTTATGTTGTATTTGCTGACGTAAAATATAAGGAATACTCCTTGTCAGCCACTGCACTGAGAGGGTCTTGGGTGGAGAGTGGTTGTTTTATGGTTAATAAGGCGATAGAGGAGCACCTTCTGACATTTTTGCCAGGTTACACCAAGATTTAAAGTCGGATCAGCTGGAGTTTGCTAGGATTTTGAGTCACAGGAGGCCTTTCCTCACACTGAGGTTCAAGTAGAATTCACTATGCTTTCTTCTAGTACTTTTATGGTTTCACTTTTACTTTTAGATCTCCAGTCCACTTAGAATTTATTCTTGTGTATGGTGTGACATATAGATCTAATTTTATCTCTTTCCAAATGACTACCAAGTTGTCCCAGCACCATTTTTTTTTTAAGTCCATTTTTGCCTCAGTGATCTAGCTAAATTTTAATATCAGCTAAGACCAAGTTTGTATCCTTTTCCAAATGCTCACCTTCACCTGTTTGTCAGATTATCATTTAAAACCTAAGTTAAGCTTATGGTGGCATCATTTATCAAAACCACCTCATTTAGATGCACATTAGCCCACCTTTCGGAGATCTGCATGGTGATAAAATTTTAAAATAACTGGAGAATTGATTAGTTTAAGAAGTATAGAAACGTGCTGTTGAGATGGTTTTCTATGATATATTTCGAAGTTCTTTCATCTTTAAGAAAGTATAGGGCTGGCTCCATGGCCGAGTGCTTAAGTTCACATGCTCTGCTTTGGCGGCGTGGCAGCGCAGGGTTTTGCCAGTTCGGATCCTGGGGGCGCAGACATGGCACAGCTCATCAGGCCATGCTGAGACATATGGCACAACCAGAAGGACCCGCAACTAGAATATACAACTATGTACTGGGGGGGGCTTTGGGAAGAAGGAGAAAAAGGAGAAAAAAGATTGGCAATAGATGTTAGCTCAGGGCCAATCTTTTAAAAAAACAGTATAGTTCCCATGTCATGTGAAATTATGTTACCCTGTGATCCAAGAAAATATTCCCTGGAAAATAGAATAAACTAAAAGATCTGAGGATCTCTGTGTTTGTGAGGGCAAAGAATAGATTTTAAACACTTGCAAATTGAATTGGTCCGTCTGCAAGGAATCTGTTTTGCTAAGTCAGTGGAAAATGACCTTGGATTAACTATAGAAGAAAAACCTAAGACCTGTGGTTCAAGCCCTGGAGTCAGTGAAGCAGAGGTTTATTTTTAACATAGGTCTCAAAATGACTATAGATCAGATCTCTGGAACTGCATGACATGTTCTGGAACAGTGTCATCCTCTTTTCAAGTGCCCTAATTCTTGATAGCAAGGGAATTAAAAATTACTTTTTCTTTAGACCTATGGAACATGTTAGCTCTGTGCTTACCTTTTTACAGCATTTTCTGTGCCTTACTCAATTACTTCTTCTTGCAAAGAATTCCTTATTTCCACACCTGTGGAAGACAGTACAGTCTTGTGGTTAAAAGCTTGGAAGGTTAGACAGATCTTTCCTAGTTCTGTCATTTAACTTGGTGTAAAGTGGGATAATGATAGTACCTATATCAGAAAGTCACTGTAAGGATTAAATGACTAGCACAGGGACCGGTCCTGTCACTGAGGAGTTAAGTTCACATGCTCTGCTTTGGTGGCCCAAGGGTTTTGCTGGTTTGGATCCTAGGCGAGGACATGGCACCTCTCATCAGGCCATGCTGAGATGGCGTCCCACATGCCACAGCTAGAAGGACCCACAACAAAAATATACAACTATGTACTGGGGGGATTTGGGAATAAAAAAACAGGGAAAAAAATGACTAGCACATAAAGGCAATCAGAAAGTGTTAGTTATAGCTGTTAAGTCAAAATTCACCATGAGTGTAGACCAAAAAATACCTAGGGATCTGGAACCTCTAAGATTTCTTAAAAGTCATTTTGGACACATTTCCCCCAAGGTGGCAGGCATAAATGAATTCTATAATTTTTGGAAATACGCTAACCTCAGTCAATTATCCATAAATTATCCTTCGAGTTAATTTATGAAGAACCAATTGAATGTTTGGCTGAGGATGTGGGGTCAGGGGTGAAAGGTAGGGATTAAGAATTTGGAGGGAGCACATGGGAAGCTTTTGAGATTCTGGCAATTTGTTCTCTTTCTTACTTCATCTGAGTGGTAGCTATGTGGATATAAGTTTTACAACGTGTTAAGCTGTGCTTCGTCTTGTGTATGTTTCTCCATGTTTATTTCTGATTCTGTCAATTTCTGATATAGTGAGATATTGAAATCTCTAATAATTGATGTTGGATTGTCTAATCCTTTGGATTCTGTCATTTTTTTCTTTATTATATAACTGCTGTTAGATGCATATTCATTTATAACATTTTTTTGATTTATTGATGTTTTTATCATCATGAAATATCCTTTTTTTTGTCTCTAGTAGTATTTATTGTTTTAAAGCCTATTTTATCTGATATTACTATAGGCACTGCTGTAGTCTGAATGTTTTTGTCCCCCCAAAATTTATATCTTGAAAACTAACTCCCAGTGTGGTGATAGTAAAAAACGAAACTTTGGGGAAGTGATTAGGTCATGAAGGTGGAGCCCTCATGAGTGGGATTAGTGCCCTGATCAAAGACTGAAGAGAGCTCCCTTGACCATTCTGCCATGTGAGGTTATAGCTAGAAGATCCCTATGAACTGGGAATCAGGTTTCCACCAGGTGATGCTGAATCTGCTTTCACCTTGATCTTGGACTCACTCGCTTCCAGAACTGTGAGAAATGAGTGTTTGTTGGTTATAGGACACCCAGTTTATGTACTTTTTGTGATAACAGCCTGAACTAAGACCACCACTCTCCTCTCTTATGGTTATTGTTTGCATAGTATATATTTTTTCATCTTTTTACGTTCAGCCTATTTGTGTCTTTGAATCTAGAGTGTGTCTTGCAGGCAGCATATGGATGGATCTTCTTAAATCCAGTCTGACAACCTCTGCTGTTTGATTGGGATGTTTAGTCCATTCACATTTAATGTGCTTATTGATATGGTTGAATTTACATCAGCCATTTTGTCTTCTACATGACTCTCGTATCTTTTTTTATTCCTGTTTCTAACTTTTACTGCCTTCTTCTGTGTTAGATCATTTTTTTGATCTAACAAATGTGTGCTATTTTAATATTTCCAATTTTTTAACTATTTCTTAACTAAATTTCCTTAGTGGTTGCTGTATGGATTGCATTATTCATCTTATTACAATCTACTTTAGTTTAATACTATATAATTCCAGTAAAAGATAGAAAGTTTGCTGCAATATAGCTTCATTTCCTTTCCCCTCTTTTGTGCCCCCATTGTCATATACATTATATCAATATGTGTTGCAAACCCGACCATATAGTGTCATAATTGCCATCTTATATAATCTGTCTTTTAAAGAAATCAAGAGAAGAGAGAAAATAATATATTTATAGAGCTTTTTTTGTATTTACCATTTCTTTTCTTTTCTTTTTTTTTTTTTTTGAGGAAGATTAGCCCTCAGCTAACTACTGCCAGTCCTCCTCTTTTTGCTGAGGAAGTCTGGCTCTGAGCTAACATCCGTGCCCATCTTCCTCTAGTTTATACGTGGGACGCCTACCACAGCATGGCTGCCAAGCAGAACCAGCGAACCTCGGGCCGCCGAGAATCAGAACGTGCGAACTTAACCGCTGCGCCACCGGGCCGGCCCCTGTATTTACCATTTCTAATGCTTTTCATTTCTTCGTGTAGATTTGAGTTATCATCTGGTATCATTTCCTTTCAGTCCAAAGGATTTCCTTTAGTATGTCTTGTAAGGCAGGTTTGGTAGCGGTAATTTCTGTCTTTATCTGTAAACATCTTCATTTTGCCTTCATTTTGAGGTATGATTTTGCTAAATATCTAATTCTTGGTTGACAATTTTTTTCTTTCACCATTTTGAATATGTCATCACACTGCCTCTAGTCTCCATTGTTTCTGGTGAGAAATCAGATCTTAATAGTTTTGTTGTTCTCCTATTCCTGACAAGGTTTTTTTTTTCTTGTTGCTTTCAGATTTTCTCTTTGTCTTTGCTTTTCAACAGCTTGACTCTCTTGTCTCTAGATATAGATCTGTGTACTTGGAGTTCACGAAGCTTAGATCTTTAGATTAACATTTTTCATCAGAATTTAGAAGTTTTTAGCCTTTGTTTCTTCAAATACTGTTCTGTTTTTTCTCTCTTCTCTTCCTCTGGGACTCCTATCACATATATTGTTAGGGCTCTGTTCATTTTTCCATCTTTTTTCTGCTCTCAGTTCTTCAGATTGGATGTCTCTGCTCTAACTTTGTTTATTTCTCATGCCAATTCAAATCTGCTGTTGAGCCTCTATGAATTTTTTGTTTTAGTTATTGAACTTTTCAAGTTTTTAAAATCATTGTCATTGTACTCTCATTTAAGTCTTTAAACACAACTTCCTTTAGTTCTTTGAATTTTTTTTTTTTGAGGAAGATTAGCCCTGAGCTAACGACTGCCAATCCTCTTTTTGCTGAGGAAGACTGGCCCTGAGCTAACATCTATACCCATCTTCCTCTACTTTATATGTGGGATGCCTACCACAGCATGGCTTTTGCCAAGCAGTGCCATGTCTGCACTCGGGATCCGAACTGGCGAACCCCGGGCCACTGAGAAGTGGAACGTGTGCACTTAACCGCTGCACCACAGGCCAGCCCAACATTTTTGTTTATAGCTGCTTTCAAGTCTTTGCTAGATCTAATATCTGTGAATACTCAGATGTTTCTATTGACTGCTTTTTCCCGCCGACTTGTGGGTCAAACTTTCCTGTCTCTGCATCTCTTATAATTTTTTGTTGAAATTGGACATTTTAAGTAATATTGTAGCAACTCTGGATTCTGACCTCTTCTCTTCCCTGCCAATTATTATGTTGTTGCTCTTTTGTCTACTTATTTGTTTAGTAATTTATCTTGACTTAAGCTGTGTGATGCATTTCCCTTGGAGTATGTGGCCACTGATGGCTCTGCTCAGTTGAGTATTGTTTTTATTTTTAAGTCAGGCTTACTTGGGGTTGCTCCTGTTTCTGCATGACTTAGTGGTCAGCCAGTAACTGGTCAGAGATTATGTTCAGACACTTCAAACCAATAAGGCTTTCACCTGCTGTCGGTGGATCCGTGTGTGGGTTTAGAAGTGTATTCCAAGTTTAGGCAGTTTTCAAGTCTGCCCCAGCTGGACCCTCTTGTGTCTACATGTGCAGAACCTCCTGACTGGGTGAGGATTTGTGAATAGCTGCGGCCCTCTCCACCGTTCCCAAGCATGTACACCATCTCCAGTCAGCCAGGGATATTTGAAGAGCTTAGCAAGCACCTCTGTGACTGTCTCTTATATCTTTTGTTACGTTTCTGTCTGGTCCCTGGATCCCTTGTTTGCACAACTAGAACTGCAACCCTAGATTAGTTGAACCTCTGACCTTCCCCGTTTGCTTGCTACTTATTGCTAACACCACTGGGCGTGGATTATTCTGCCTTCTGCTCTGAATCAGGGCAGCCTCCTCCAGCAGTGAAACGGCTGGTTATTTACAGCCTACGTTGCTCTGTTAGAACTACCATGTCAAATGATGGGAGGAAGAAGGGGAGCAGTCCTTAGCAAGTACGCCACAGTTTTCCATGCCTCTTTCCTAAAGTTCAGTAGTTTTTCATGAATAAATGTTACTCACTTTTTTGTAAGCCTTTAGTCAATTCCCAGAACACTGAAGTGGTGGTTTATTATTATTTTATCCAGTTTTATGGTTGCTTTTAGGTTAGAGGATTTGGCAGCCTCCTCACTTCACTACATCAGAAGTTCCACCTAATATTGAGTTTTGAACTGTGGAAATATTTTACACATTCAGATATTAAAATTAAATCAGAAAGGATGAGGAAAAAATCAAGCCTTAAAATGAATTGCAAACAGACACAAATTAATGCAACTGTATCAAATTGGTTACATAGAGAAAATATTTCCAGTAACTTTGGACACAGCACTCTGGCTGTAAACCCTTAATAGGATAGACTCTAAAGTCTGAAAGAACGGCAGTGAAATCTTGAACTCTACATAGTAGGTTCTTTATAGATAGTGATATTCGTATAGTAATTTTGAAACTTTTTTGTTTATTGTAGGATAGAGCAAATGAGTAAATATATTGCTGTTGTGGGAAACCAGAGTTTTCACTGTGGAAAAGGTGAGGAAGAATCCTGTGGTGTGCCCTTGTATGAATATATACAAGATTTCACTTGTATGTGTTCCTTGACTCGTGAGATGATTATTTTGTTTTTTTAAGATGTATTTCCTGTTGTTCTTCACTGGGGGGGCCTAAAAGCAGTGGCTCCCTAGTAACAGTGAACATACTAGCACCCAGATCTTTGTTTCTAAATACCATTGTCCACTGAAAGGACCCAGGATTCCTTGGAGAAATGGCTGATTCCAGGTCTGGGGCAGGCAGAGTATAAACTATTGCACCTGGAATATAATGTACACCTGCAGGAAAGTCCGCCCCTAGGGGGACAGACCCAGGCAAAGGCCCGTGCAGATCCTGGAAGTGGGCTAGGGAGACTTAGGGAGGAAATCCTGGAGTACGGTCTAAGCCGGCCCCACAGGAGGAAGGGTGGGGTCAGAAGAGGGCCTTGACAGGGGCCCCTCTACCCAGTCTAAAGGCAGCTCCACAACCCATGAAACCATTTAAGCAGTAAGTAACTTTCCTGATTTTTTGCAATGCTTTTATTATCTTATTTTTTTTTAATTAACCTGTGAGGCAGAATTGACTTCCCAAGTTAGAGGCATTATGTACAGTCTGTATTCAAAGGAAGATCGTGTGGGGAAAGAAGTGAAAGGTGGCCCTGGGGTGGAGATATGGTTTGTGCTAGACTTTGAAAACAGGAAAATTTGGTTTAGGTAGTTGGGAGGAGGATATGGAAGAGAAAGAAGGGCATTCCAAGGTGAGAATGGAGAATAAGCATGCTGAGTTTTGAGAGACAATAAAGAGCTCAGACTGTCTAGGAGAGAGCATTTGTGTTGGTAGTAATGGGAGATAGGGTTGAGTAGGTTAGAAATTTGATGTAGTGTAAATAAGAGACTTCTGAACTCTGATTTTCTTAGCTGTAAAAGTGGTCGTTAAATACCTCCATGCCCACCTCTCAGAATTGTCTTGAAAAGCAAATGAGCTAATGTGTGTGACAACAGATTTTAAGCAATGAAATGCTATACTGGTATAGGTTATGTTGAACTTTGAATACCAGGCTGAAAAGTTTGCAGTTGTGGTAATAACTGTTGAAATAAACTCCATTTGTCAAGGGCATTGTCTCTTTGGGATTTTCCTTGGCAGTTCCTGTGATGATTTACCGTGCAGAATAATGTGACTATTTCCGCCTGAGTTTTCAGTGATGGGGAGGAGTACTGAGTAAAGAGGCCTATAAAATTTCTTTGGTTCCTGTTCTTACGGAAATATCATTCTGGAGCAGATGATTCCCTGTGACGCCTCTCTGGAATGTGTTCAAAGGCATTGTGGAGGCATGTGAGAGGGCTCTTAACCACATTAGCCCAGAACCTGGAAAGCTTTGCACCTGGTGCTGCAGAATATCAGTATTACCAGCTGCTTTATGTGTGAATGTACTTGGCACTTAGCATGCTAAGTAAGACACATACACGATATCATCTGTCCTTGGATTCCAGTGACCTAACACAGTACACGTGCCATCCTTTGGAGAAAGAGTGTGTTCCGGCAGCAGAATAAACCCTGGTCTTTGTACTGGGATCAAGTGAGTCTGTTGGCACAGCTGGGAGGTAGTGCAGCTCTCTCCTCAAAGTGCTATTTTTAGCTGTTTCCAAGGAGATGTTCAGCAGGATAATGATAATTGCGTTAATCCTCAGTTTACACAGTCTGTGGAAGCAGTGGCTCTTTTCCAGTTTTATTGCTTAATGAGTTACTGAGTTGTGATTTATCTGCCAAAAAATAAAATGCCTTCCTCAGAATAATTGGCCGTAGAATTATGTTCTGGAGCACTTCTCTGTACCAGTGCAACTTTTAGTCCTAGTTGTAAAGACATCGTGAGCTTTTCTCGGGCTGGCTGCTCAGGTTGGGCCTTATCAGTAACTCCTTCTGGGTGTATCTTGGATTTAGGCTTTGCCCATTGGGATCTTAATGTTCTAGATTTACCAAAGAATGGTTAAATTCCTAACACACACACACACACACACACACACACACACACACACACACACTCACACACTCACTCTCACTCACACTCTCTCCCTCTCTCCCTCTCTCCCTCTCTCCCTCTCTCCCTCTCTCCCTCTCTCTTTCTTCACAAGAGCCTGTGTGATTCATCTGTGTTCATAGAACATGCGTGATGAGTTGGCACTGGAGAGCCGAGTATACATCAGAAAGTAGCTTAAAATTGGAGCTAACACAGAGGAGGTTGAAAATTCTTAAAGGATGGGCATTAAATTCTAGTAACTTAATGTGCTGCCTTTCTCTAAAGAATTTTTGTTTTTGAAATAACTTCTTTTTAATATATTAAAGACCTTTAAGACCTGTGGTGCATTTATTCATATGATCATATAATTTTCTCTTTTAACTTATTAACAGGCTACCGTGCATTAATATATTTTCTAATGTGAAACCAACTTTTCATTTCACTGCTAGAACTTTATTGGCCAGTGATGCATGGTGTGTGTGAATTTAAAATTGATTGAATTAATTCACTAATATTTATAGGGTTTTAATTTTACCTTAATTCAAGTTGTTTTATAATTTTATTTATTTTTTTAATACCCCCTTCACTCTTTTATCTTACCCTCTACCCCCTGCCTCTGGCAACCACCAATCTGTTCTATGTGTGAGTATGGTTTTTTGTTTCTGTTTTTTGGGTTTTTTTTTTAAGATTCCACACATAAGAGAGATTACTCAGTGTGTGTCTTTCTCTGACATATTTCCCTTAGCTTAATGCCCTCAGTGTCCCTCTGTGTTGTCACAGTGGCAAGATTTCATTCTTTTTTTATGGCTAAATAATATTCCCCTGTTTGTGTGTGTGTGGGTGTGTGTGTTTCCTTATCCATTCATCCATCAGTGGACACTTACATTGTTTCCTATCTTGGCTATTGTAAGTAATGCTGCAGAGACCATGGGGATGCATATATCTTTTTGAGTTAGTGTTTTCATTTCCTTCAGATAAATTCCCAGAAGTGGAATTGCTGGATCATATACTGGTTCTATTTTTAACTTTTTCAGGAACCTCCCTACAGTTTTCCATAGTGGCTGCACCAGTTTACATTCCTACCAACAGTGCAACAAGAGCTCCCTTATCTCCACATCCTCGCCAAAACTTGTTAGTTCTTGTCTTTTTTATAATAGCCATTCTAACAAGTATGAGGCGATATCTCATTGTAGTTTTGATTTGCATTTCCCTGATGATTAATGCTTTTAAACACCTTTTCATGTACCGGTTGGCCATCTGTGTGTCTTCTTTGGAAAAATATCTATTCAGATCTTCTGCCTGCTTTTTAATCTGATTGGATTTTTGTTTGTTTGGTTTTGGTTTTGTTTTTTTTTGCTATTAAGTAGTTTGAATTCTTTATATATTTTGGATATTAACCCCTTATTGGGTATATGGTCTGCAAATACTTTCTCCAATTCAGTATTTTCATTTTGTTGATGTTTTCTTTTGCTGTACAGAAACTTTTTAATTTGATGTAGTCCCACTTGTTTATTTTTGCTTTTATTGCCTTTGCTTTTAGTGTCAGATTCAGAAAATTATCACCAAGACCTATGTTAAGGAGCTTACTGCCTACGTTTTTTTCTGGGAGTTTTGTTTCAGGTCTCATGTTCAAGTCTTTAATCCATTTTGAGTTAATTTTTGTGTGTGGTGTAAGATAGTGGTCTAGTTTCATTCTTTTGCGCATGGCTGTCCAGTTTTCCCAACACCATTTATTGAAGAGACTGTCCTTTCCCCATTGTATAGTCTTGGCTCCTTTGTTGTAAATTAATTGACCATATATGTGTGGGTTTATTTCTGGGCTCTCTATTCTGCTCCATTGATCTATTTGTCTGTTTTTATGCCAATACCATACTGTTTTAATTACTAAGCTTTGTAAAATAGCTTGAGATCATGGAGCGTGATGCCTCCAGCTTTGTTCTTTCTCAGGGTTGCTTTGGCTATTCAGAGCTGAAACAACTTTTAACTGGATTTGTTAGGGACTTTGCTTAGCTTCCAGCATGCAAACCCCCCTTCCTATTTGGAGGAATTCTCCCGTGTTGTAATCTTGTTGAGTGGCAGTACCCCATGTCCCTCCCTCCATTCTCTGACAGCTGATGCATATGACCTATGCTTGGCTCATTGGATGCTTCCGACCAAGGCTTTGAATCTGGATCTGGGCAAGGAAAAGGGAATGGTTAGGATTTATTTGCTATTACAGCCCTGTCTCGTCCAGACTCTTCCACTAAAAGACATTTAATGCTTTCTTGCTTCTTGACTTAACAAAGCTGCCTTGAGTCCTGCCTGTTTTCTAAGTCCATATTTTAGGCCTCTGATTGATTCCGTGAGCCCCCGGTATCTTTCCAGTAAATCTGCCCTTCTAAAATTTTTTGCCTAAAATAGACAGTCTGTTTGCTTGCATCCAAAAATCCTAACCAATACGATAGAGAACATTATGATCCAAGGACCTCCCTTCTGGGTAGTACTAAGTAAACGTGGCCACATTCTTATATTTTGATACCCATCACCACCACGCACGCTCTGCTGCGGCGGCCCAGGGTTTCGCTGGTTCGGATCCTGGGCGAGGACGTGGCACCACTCATCAGGCCACGCTGAGGCGGCATCCCACATGCCACAACTAGAAGGACCCACAACTAAAAATACACAACTATGTACCAGGGGGCTTTGGGGAGAAAAAGGAAAAATGAAAATCTTTAAAAAAAAAAAAAACGAATAACTCTCCTTCAGATATCTTAAAATGAATTGTTATTGTATCTGCTGTACGTCTAACACTTAGTAGATACCATAAGTATTAGATTAAATTTATACCTACCTTTTCCTTTCTTTATTGAGATTCATCAAGTGCTCTCTTTCATCCAGAGGATAATAATAGGGTGTTTGGGAAGCACCCTGGTCTCAACAGCATATTTGCAAATCCTCTTCAGAGAGAAAATATTTTACTTTGGTTCCTAATCTTGGAGTATAATTGTTTAGGCTCCAGGCTTCTCCTATGCATGAAATACACTGCTAACTGTATTTCCTCCCTTTGAAGTTTTTATTTAGTCAGAAGCTTCAAGAATGAAGAAGGGGATTTTTCGAGATTCTGTGCTTTAAAAAAAGAAAAAAGTGCTGTCGAAAGGTGGCATGCAGGGGCCAAGCCCTGTGGCATAGTGGTTAAGTGCGCACACTTGGCTTCAGTGGCCTGGGGTTCACTGATTCAGATCCTCTGCACAGAGCTACACACCGCTCATCAACCCATGCTATGGCAGCGTCCCATGTCCAAAAGTAGAGGAAGATTGGCAACAGATGTCAGCTCAGGGTCAATCGTCCTTATCAAAAAAAAAACAAACAAAAAAATGGTGGCAGGCAGCAGCCGCTTCTCCCAATTCTGCTTGTGCCAGCCGTATTGCTAAGATGTACAGGGCTGGAAGCCCATAAGAACTCAGTACATGTCATCTTTGCTCTGCAGAACATTCACTCTGCCTTTCAGTTTGATGGGTGCTTAGCCATTTGTGAATTTCTGAGTTGCTAGAAGAAGCCAAAAAGAGAGAGATTTACCTGGGTTCCTTCAAATTTCCCTGTGTTAGCCTACTAACAGCATACTGCCCCAATCCTGCACACGAGGCTCATCTCCCATAATGCACTCTGCCAGCATGCTGTATGTCTCCTACGTGACATGAACCATAATTATAGTTAAATAAGTATTAAATCACTTATTTTACAGAAAAATAGTAGCTCATATTTATTGAGCCCTTATTTGCCACTCACTGTACTGGGAGCTTTACATATGTTATTATGTTAATCCATAAAATTATTAAAGCCTTATTTTTCAGATGAAGAAACTAAGGCTCAGAAAGAACTGAAACTTGTCCAAGATATGCAGTTAATAAGTAACAGATCCGGGGGCTGGCCCCATGGCTGAGTGGTTAAGTTCGCGCGCTCCGCTGCAGGCGGCCCAGTGTTTCGTTGGTTTGAATCCTGGGCGCTGACATGGCACTGCTCATCAAACCACGCTGAGGCAGCGTCCCATATGCCACAAATAGAAGGACCCACAACAAAGAATATGCAGCCATGTACCAGGGGGCTTTGGGGAGAAAAAGGAAAAAATAAAATCTTTAAAAATAAAATAAATAAATAAGTAACAGATTCAGAATTTGAATTTATAATGGTATGCATACCAGTGGGTATGTTGTTTAGTTTTGTTTTGAGTAAATAGAAATTAAATGATACCTGAATTACCATTCCAAGCAAAGGAAAGAAACATAGAACACCTAGGTTTTGTATTTTAGACATCAAGAATGAGATTGATGATAACCAGAGGGTCATGTGTTTTTCTCTGTATCTATTTGAGATTTAGATAAAACTGACCCAAAACTTGAGTTGCTGGGGCCGGCCCCGTGGCCGAGTAGTTAAGTTCACGTGCTCTGCTTCAGCAGCCCGGGATTTCACCAATTTGGATCCTGAGCGCGAATCTACACACAGCTCATCAGGCCGTGCTGAGGCAGCGTCCCACAAGCACAACCAGAAGGACCTACAACTAGAATACACAACTGTGTACTGGGGGGCTTTGGGGAGAAGAAGAAGAAGGGGGAAAAAAACGTTGAGTTGCTGCCTATTAACCTAATATGTAAAGAAAGCTGACCTTTTTGTTCACTTAGAATAATATTGTGAGAAATTATGTAATTCTCTGATCTCTTTCAGAAAAGAAGAGAAGAGAGCACTAGACTAAAAGAAGAGGGAAATGAGCAGTTTAAGAAAGGAGGTAAGATAACTGTTTCAGCGCTAATATCTGGTCATCTTGACTCCTCGTTCTTTTTTAGAGTCTGAAGAAACACCAAAGAACGTTTAGAAACAACTGGCAAACCTCAACTGCTAACAGTACAGCATTGCCTCCCAACGCCTTGGAGTTCTGTTTTTTCTTCACCAGGCCCAACTTGTTCTCAACCGACAGTGACCAATTACGATGTGTCTCTTGGCACAGGCATAGTTTTTCTTTTCTATAATCTGCTATCTGTATATCTAGAAATTAGGAGGAAGAACTCTTCAGCTATTGCTTTGGAAAACTCTAACCTGGAATAAAAGGCTGTTTGTTGCCTTGCTGTACAAACAGGGTCCCCGTTCCTCGTTTGCAGCCCTGCTGAAACACTGACCCGGTGCTTCCAGCGTGGCCTCGGGCAGTATACTATGCCTGTACTTTGGTTGCTCTTTCTTCTGCATTTTTTTCTGGATGCTTTCAGAAGAGAGATGTTCTTCATGTCCTCCTGCATTTCTTACCTTTGCTTAGAAATAAATTCATTCTGATAATTTGGGGGAATTATTTGATCTTATAATTGCCTTCTGTCACATTTCAAAGTGTATATGCTTTAGAAATTTAGGAGTAGTAACATTTTCCCCCAGTTATTTTCAGGCTTATAGTTGTTTTTTTATATCCTGGTTTAGCAATCATTGATTCATTTTTCCTAAGAAAACTAATGGTTGTAAGTTTGAAAGCATATCTCTTTGTATTTTAGTGTTAAATATTTTAAATCTAAGAAAAGAGTGAATAAGCAATTTTCTTTTAATACCCTGACCATAATTCTGTGTGGTAGTGAAGATAGAAATTTATTTTTCTCTTTTGAGATCTTTAGACAACTACTGATATTTACATTATTGCTTTGGCTACATAAAATGTTTCTCCAAACGTTTCATGGAAGCAGCTTTAACCAGGTTAACTCTATGAAAGCACATCTTTAATGAAAATATATGTGTACAGTTCTTGTCCTTCATCCTAGACCATTAATCCCAGACTTCAGTCTCTTTCATCTGTCCAGCTCCCTAATCCCCTTTCAGAACTCCTTACTAAATCAGTAAGTCAAATGAAAGCTGAACTTACAAAGCATTCTGTCTGAGACAGTTGTCCTATGAATGGAAAACTGTGCATTCTGAGATCCTGTGGAATACAGTAATCTCAGAAATAAAATCATAATGACCTCTTGTCTTTACCTTATCCTCAGATTATATAGAAGCCGAAAGTTCTTATAGTCGAGCCCTTCAGATGTGCCCATCCAGCTTCCAGAAAGACAGGTCCATTCTGTTTTCAAATAGAGCTGCTGCAAGGATGAAACAGGTATGTATCTTTGACCTTTTCTATTTAAGAAGCATATGAACTTGCAGTGTTTTCACAGAGTTGCTTCTCTGAAAACTAGCATAGGAGCTTAAAGTTGCTGCCTCCCTTTTCCTGCCCGTATATTTCCTGATGTAAAGGGCACAGGGAGAATAGAAAAATGTTTTGAAGAACTTGAGTCAGATTACTGTTACCATTCCTCATTAAAGTGGCTGAGTGAACACTTTCATGGAAGGAAGGCCAGCGAAGCTTCCACCAAACTAGGGCAGGTTAATGAAGCAAAGAGGCAAGTAGTGCACGTCCTAGAATAGCTACGGCTGCTTATTTCAGGCCTCTGGAATTCTAGATGAAGACTCAAAGAGAAGGGGATCTCGGATTAAAATCTGATTAAACTGGTTAAAACTGGTTAAAAATCTGGACTTCAAGATGCTTGTTCCTAAGATTCTGATTTTTCTGTTGAAGGTAGGCACATGGGGGAAAAGGTCCAACAGTTGGGGTGATGGGTGCCCCTAAATGCAAAATAGATGTCAGAGAAGGTCAAAAGCATTTTGTATTTCCAAAGGATTGGGAACCTGGTATAGCAGGCTGGGTGTAGAACAGATAAGAGCGCAGTTAGGTCTGTTTTGTCCTGTACTGGTGTTAAAAGTTAGATTTGGTGTTGATTTGTGTGATATTCCTATTTAGTCAACATAGTAGTTTCACTGGATTGAAATGATGAGAGTTTTGAAAAAACAATACTACTTGTTTTGCTATGGCTACTTATATTCAGAGTGCAAAGGGTAGGCTATTTAACATACCATTAAGCAAGCACAAAGCAGGCTCAAGATTGGGCGAAGTGGTTTTTTGTTTGTTTCGATCAGGTATCGACATCACTTTCTCTTTGATGTTGCCTGAAATTCTCCAATGCCTCTTCCACAGTCACTCTGCGTGACCAGGTCTTTTGTGTGTTTTTTTGGCAGGGGGTAGTTCTTGAATGCTTGGACATGCAGAAAGGTTTTTTATTTTTTTAAACTCAAACTTGTATGTTTTATTATTGGATTCAGTCTCCAAGGTGAAGTATTTTTAGAGTGATTCACGTGGCACGGGAGAAGAAATAATTGTAGTGCATACAAACAGACATTTTGTATTAGGAGAAGTAAAATGATTATTTTAAGTTTATTTAAAACAATATTCATTAATATATTCTATCATCAATCAGAATTCACAGCTAACAGCTGTTACACTTAGCAGGAAAATTCTGATCTTTTGTGTTTGCTTCTCAGAGATATCTTGCCACATTCTCAGACTCAAAATTGTTGTTGTGAAATGGGATCTAGGGTAACTTCAGCATGAGAGAAAATGTACTGTACCCATGTGGCTCCTGGGATTTGGGATTCTTCGTTTCCACAATTGCCAAGTTAGTGCTATTGCTAAGGTTGGGCTAGCATGAGCGACTAGTTCTTGAGCTGGGAAAACGTCTTGCCAGCCTTTTGTCTGTCACATCTGAGGAGAACTCAAAAGAGGGTTGCTCTGTGACTATTTCTTATACAGAGGATAGAGTTGTTAGTGGGGTGTTTTGTTTTCTTTTAAGTTGCACTTGTAATATTTTAAGAAGATGCTAAAATCAGAGACCTGAAAACTTCCAGGATTAATGCACTAAAGTGATTGAAGGAGCATATTCTGAGTTTTTCAGGGAAGTGATGGGTTAACTGCTTTAAGAAGAATTTCTGAAAGGCAAGTTTGCAGGCTCGGCGTCTCTGAGTGCCCCAGCCAAGCTTTACATTTCCTCTCTGGAGAGAGACAAGGCAAACTGGAGTTCTGGCAGAGCTTCAGCTCTCGGCCTCGCTACACGGGCAGACAAAGTCCTGAAAGAATAGACTGTAAATTTTTTAGAACAACTGTCCTTACATATTATGTGCATTGTTTTATATATGTATGTAGACTTCAATAAGTTATGAAAGGATGGTAAATAAGTTGTGGTTGTTCTCATCCACCCCACTTTAGAGACTACCACTCTAAGCAGCAGACAGCACCTGAGCTCCCTGAGCTGTTAGTTGACTCTGAGCCTCAAAGGACTGCAGTAAAATTCCGTGAGTCCTTGTTCTGCAGAGGCCGATTGTTGATCAGACGCACTGCAACTTAATGCTAGTTTCTTAGGGGCACAGACACCACCACAGCAGTTGTACACATAAGTTGTAAAGATTTACTCCTATTTCAGAAACTTTAAAATATGAAATTATGTGTCATAGATTTATAGAAATTTTATAAGTTGGAGAAATACTGACTTATACCCAGTTACACAGATTTCTTTACTACATACTTCTTAGACTGTTAATATGTGAATATGTGACTTCTTAGAACTTTTAATATTTAAACTGCTGTGATGAACGTTGGAAGAGATTTAATATGGTTAGTGTTTCCCAGACAACTCTGGAACCCTTTTTGTTTATTGTGGATAAAATACACATGACATAAAATTGACCATTTTAACCATTTTAAAGTATACGATTCAGTGCCGTTAAATACATTTACAGTGTTAAGCAACTGTCACCTCTAACGGGTTCCAGAACTTTTTCCTGACTTCTGAAGGAAACCCTGTACTCATTAAGCAGTCACTCCCCATCTTGGAAGTGTTTTTGATTGAATCCTCAAGCTCAGTTTAGTAGACACTGCTCTAAAATATTCTGCAAAACATTTAGTATTTGCTACAGTAGGCATTATGGAAGTAGTGAACATTTATTTCAACTAATGTTTCAGTAATATTGTGGAAAACTTCTAATCTGAGGAAAACAGCCATTTTAGAGCTGGAAGAGTCAGATTGGTTAGTGTCAGAGCTAGAGCTGGGATCTGGCTCTTCTGACAACCAGTGTTCTTTCCACTGTGCCATGGTTCTAGATTCAGTGAGTTCAATCAGTTAGATGTCTTATTTGATGAATTGTTTTGTGTTTTTGTTTCATCAGTGAATACATTAAGGTTTGTAACTGAGATTACATGACGAGCCACGCTGTGTGTCTGTAGATGGACCATCTGGAAGATACCACTTTGGGTGTGTTAGTATGACAACTGGCCAAAGAGAAGAGTTATTAATTCAGTTATTCATATGTCATTTGCCCTGTTTATTGATCACAAAGTTTTCTCAAATTCAGCATTCTAATGTAAAATGTCTTGTAAATGTAATAGGTCAATTACAGCAATCTTTAAAGATACTTTGGGAAGAAGCTCCTTGAATACTTTGTGGCAGAAGGCTTTCAAATCAGATCTGTCACCATTTTTTAATTTAAGCTTGGAAGTAACATGCATATTTTCGTGTGATTTCTTTGAAGAACATTCTGCATCTCCATAAGCAGTTATTAATGATCAGCTTATGACACTGAACCTTGAGGCCATTAAGATAGAACTAGGGTGACACATATTAATGTTATATTTCCTTTTAGGACAAGAAAGAGATGGCCATCAGTGACTGCAGCAAAGGTACAACTTTTTGGTCTTGTTACATGTTAACATACAAGAGCATTACCTCAGCTAGACATATGCCGAGGCTCTCAGTCAGGTGTGTATTTGTACATGTGCCCCCTTCCTCTGGGGCCTTTAAAGAAGCAGCTTCACAGTTCACCCTTCTTAGAGGTGCTGTATGGTAGTCATCTTAGTGTAAGCATGCTTTTGAGTGGATAGTTCAGTCAGTTTATCCTGTATTAGTAAATATGTGAAGAAAAATTCAAAGCTACCTTGGCAACAGAAACTCGTGGAAGAGAATTTACTTCTGTTGTGTCCGAATTACTTTCCTCTGAGCTTGAAATTGGAGGTCTTAACTGTATTAGGGCATCTGGATCTGTGCGTTTGCAGGGGCGTAGGGAGCTGTGGTGAAGGGCAGGTTCTGTTCAGGAATTAGTACTCTCTTCAGATGTAATAATTCTTCCAAAGCTACTTGCTTTCATTTTAATTACCCTTTCAGTTCCACACAGTGAACCAAGCCTTTGTTATCTGATGTCTGAGTTCCGTTAAGGTCTTTTCATTCCACCAAATTATAGAGACACCCCCAGACATAGCATCCCTATTTTTCTTTTTTTTCAAAAATTTTCGGATAGGCTAGACAGTTGTCTTGCACTTCTAACCAACTTGGTGTGGAGAATATACATACAGTCATGCACCACATAATGACATTTAGGTCAACAATAGACCTCATATATGACGATGGTCCCATAAGATGAGTACCATACAGCCTGTGTAATAGGCTATGCCATCTAGGTCTGTGTGAATACACTCCATGATGTTGCACAAGGAAGGCGTTTCCCGGTGATGCATTTCTCAGAACATACGCCTGTTATTAAGTGACACATGACTGTAATCACTTTTCCTTGCATCTTACTACTCTGAGGAGTTTTTCTAGCTAATTACTACTTTTTGTAGTTTGTATTTTTTTCAGTTTTCCTTCTTTGGATAATATTTTCTCTGAGAAAATCGTGGAGTTAGAAAGAACCTCATGTTACCTAGTGGCACTCTGATACTGTGCATGAATTCTTCTTCTATTTTCCCCTTTGTATTAGTCACCCTCTCTGTTGGCTTTCTCGTCTGTATACTTGGTATTGCTTTATAGTATCTGAATGAAACTGTTACTACGTTAGAATTTAGCGCACTACTTCTGGTCTAGTACTGTCTTTGGCTGGAACTAATTCTGAATGTACTGTTTTGTTTAGAAGACAGTGTTTAACCTTAATCTGTGTGAGATGTGTGAGTTTGAAGAGTTTAAATTAGGAACAAGTTGCTGATTTTCAAAGCTGCTTTCTCTGCAACCAAATGGTGAGAAAATGCCCTGTAAGCTTGATTAGCAGGGTATACACTAGGAACAGAGCTCATTTCCATTTATAGCCCTGGGTGTAGGAGCCTTGCCAAGGAAATAAGAGGAAGGGGAGGAAAGTGTTTTCCGGATTTGTTTTTGGATTTGGTTAAGCCAGTATTCATGTATTTATACATAGTTGTTAATGGGCTACATGCATTGTGCCCATAGGCAAAATACGTTGACATTAGTATGGTTTATTTGTATTTAGGACTCTCCCCCCACCCCCCAAACACAGACGTGCCCACTCAGTCATAACCTTCTTGGCAAAGGACTTATTTCTGAGGTCATATTAGAGTTCATTACTACTAGTCATAAAACAATATTTAATGCCCTTCACCTTACGGTTTTCAGCCTTGACATTAATAAAGTTCAAGTTCATTCTCTTATGTGGATTGGGAAAGAAAATTACATGTTAGAGTGATGTGTTTGATTTTGAGGGTTTTTTTTTAAAGATTTTATTTTATTTTTTTTTCCTTTTTTCTCCCCAAAGCCCCCCTGTACATAGTTGTATATTCTTCATTGTGGGTCCTTCTAATTGTGGCATGTGGGACGCTGCCTCAGCGTGGTTTGATGAGCAGTGCCATGTCCGCGCCCAGGATTCGAACCAACGAAACACTGGGCCGCCTGCAGCGGAGCGCGCAAACTTAACCACTCGGCCACGGGGCCAGCCTCAGATTTTGAGGTTTTTATAAAGTAATCATGGGGGATGTTTTTCTCTTCAATAGATATTTGCATTATTAGAAGGTATCCACTAGTTGAGAATAGGGCAGTATCTGGGTTAAAATGTAAATTAGGGGGTTCATTTTTTTTTAAGATGTAGTAGAGGTCATTGGTGTATTTTTCTTAGGGATATTATGATATTGTAGTTGGGGGTATTTTAAGAGAATATTATGTACTGGAGTAAGGGGAGATGACAGGTAGCGTGTGAAGTTGAAATGTTAAGAGGTTTGGGTTCTTTCAGAAAACCTTCTCCTGAACCAATATACCTCTCCAACTCCTGTACCATTTCATTTTTCTGATCCTCGTCATTGAAAGAATTGTCTATACTTGCTCTCTCTACTGTGTCTTCTCCCATTCTCTCCTCACCCACATCCACTAGGCTGCTGTTTCATCCATGCCGCCGAAACCCATCTTGTAATGGTCACCAGCAACTTCATCTTGCTCAATTAAATAATTGCTTCTCTAGCCTTGCCTTACTTGACCTCCCAAAAGCATTTAATACAGTGCATCATTCCTCATTTTTTTCCTGCTTCCTTGGCTATTCCTTCTTATTCTCTTTTGCTGACTTCTCTGTCAACCTCAATATTTTGAAAGTCCCTAGATCTTAGTCCTACGTAGGGCCCTCTTCTTTTTTTTCCTCTATATTTTCTCCCTTTATGATCTCATCCAGTTCTGAAATTTTAAATACCATCTGGATGCTACAGTTTATATCTTCAGCTCTTCTCTGTGGTCTGGAACCCTATATTCCACTGCACATTTGACATCTCTTCTTGGACTTCTGGTAGGTATTGCAGATTTAATGTGCCTAGAACAGACTCTGGTACCATCCCCCGTACGTGTACACACACACACACGCACACACGCACGCACGCACGCGCACACACACACACACACACACACACACACACACAACTTGCTGTTAGTTTTTTTCCACTCTAATGAATGGCATTACCATCCATTCACTTGCTTCAACTAAAATCTTGGCGTCATCCCTGATTATAGTATTCTCTTTCTTTCATTCCACATGGCTTAATTAATCAACAAGTCCTATGGGCTCTAATTCATAGACATGTACTTAATCTGGCCTCTTCTTTCCATCCCCACTATTACAAGCTTAGCCAACATCATCTCTCTGGACCACTGCACTAGCCTCCCAGCTGTCTCACTGCTTTCACTTGTGCCTTCCACACTACAGCCAAAGTGATCCTTTAAAACTGAAAATCAGATCATGACTTGAGTCTGCTTGAAACCGTTCCACTGGCTTCTCATCACACTTAGGAACATGTCCAAGCTCCTTTCCCTGGCCAGCAAGGCCTCCATGATCTGGTCCTTGCCTATACTGTGGACCTCATCTCTTCCACAGCCCCCAGCCTAGTCACTAACATGCCTCCAAAGTAATTCTTACTTTAGAGCCTTTATTCTTGTTAGTCCCTCTTTCTGGTAAGCTGCTCCTTAGCTTTTCAAATGGCTGGTCTCCCTCAGACATTCCCTCTTCATATGCTTTGACCACTCTCTGAAGTTACCTTATTCCCCCTTCACTTGCATTTACATTACCTTGTTTTATCTTTCTATATAGCACTATAACTCTCTGAAATTATTTGTGTGCTCTCTACTCTTGCCTACTAGAATAGCCTAAAGCTTCATGAGAACAAGACCCTTGTCCATCTTTTTTACCACTCCAGAGATACAGTACATTCGGTACATATATCAGGTACTAAATAAATAGTTACCGAAAGCATGAATTAATGACAATCGAGTAAATTATTTGAAGAGAAAAATGTTCTAGACCTGTGACACTGCTTTCTAACAGAAAAAGAAACAACTCAACAAAGAATAGGAGAATTGCAGTACCCTTGAACCAAAACACAGGCAAAGGATTATTAGAAGGGGAATTGTCGTTGGATAAAGGAAAGGATGTTATGTGTCAGTGACCTAAACGTGCTATAGCAGCAGTTTGAAGGAACAGTAAGGGTTTAGCTAAAAATGTAACCTCAGTAATCATGGCACAACCTCAGTAGTTGAGGCCTAGAAAAAAGAGAATGATAGCAGAGCCTGCCACCAAACTCTTTAATATGTACCTTTACAGTCTGTCTCACTTTGCCACTGTGCACTTGAGCTTTGGGTTCTGACGTATTCTGAACTGGGTGGAGGACAAGTAGGTGAAAACCAGGAGTTGGGGTGTAGACCAGGCTGTAGACTACAGCCGCAAGCCAAATCCAGCCTGCCATCTGCTTTTGTGTACAGCCCATGAGCTAAGGATGGTTTTTACATTTTTAAATGGTTGAAAATAAAAGAGACATATTTTGTAACCAATGAAAATTATGTGAAATTCAAATTTCAGTATCCATAAATAAAAGTTTCTTGGAAGACAGCCACCGTTATTTGTTTACTCATCGTCTGTGGTTGATTTTGTGCTGCAACAGCGGAGTTGAGTAACTGTGGCAGAGGTCTGTCCCGCAAAGCCTATCATCTTTACTATCTTGCCCTGTACAGAAAAAGTTTGCTGACCCAGGTACACCTTTGACAAATGACTCTTCCTTTTGGACTCTTGGAGCATGGTTAATAAAGGAAAGATGTAGCTGAGGATGTATAGGCTCGTTTTCTTCATGGTAACAATTATTTATTCTCTTTTTTACAGCAATTAAGTTAAACCCCAACTATATCAGAGCAATATTGAGGAGAGCGGAATTGTACGAGAAAACTGACAAGCTAGATGAAGCCCTGGAAGACTATAAATCTATATTAGAGAAAGATCCATCAGTACATCAAGCAAGAGAAGCTTGTATGGTAAACCTCTTTTTTAAAAAATATTTTTCTTCTATTCCCTGTATTGCTACTCAGCAAATCTTAAATAATCCTTTGGGACATAACTATGTTCCATTTCTGTGCTTTTGAGCAGCTTTCAAAAACACATGGGAGATAGAACTTTGAAGTCGTGGCCACAGACCCACTGTGGCCATGTACCAGTTAATCTCTATTCTAAAAGTCTCATCTGTGAAAACCTTTAATCGGTAAGGTTGAAAAGAACTGTATTTCAATGCTGGACGAGGGAAATCTTGTCCACTGTGGTGTATCGCTTAGTCCAAAGTGACCCCTAGTATATAGGTCGTAAACTTCTCATTTTCTGTCCATTCTTTTCCTTACTCACTAAGTTTCTGTTTATTGTCATGTGCCCAGCACATTTCCAAGTGAATGTCTCCTAAGCTAACCTTCTTATCTTTCTTAAAATGGCTCTTATTCTTGTCCTTGGCACTACAAATCCCTTTGCTTCTAAGCGTCATAATGTTTTTATGTTGGTTATAAATTAGCTAAATGTTACTGGGTTCCCCTCCTTTAAAAATAACCCCAGATTTGTGCTTTTACCTTTAGCATCTCTCCTTGATTATCTCTAATGCACAGAGCAACATACTGTCTGAAGAATGTGCTACAGAGTTGGATGTGTATATGTTATTGCCCCAAAATAATGGATGCTCAAATAAGTTTGAGAAACACTAGCTTTAACTAACCAGGTTTCTTTGCTGCCAGACTTTTCAGAGAGCCATTAGAATGGAGGGGTCTGTCGTCAACCCCCATATGCAGCAGAGATTGCAGGCCAGCAGGCAGGAGGGGGAAAGCAATGGACTTGTTTTATTTAAGCCAAATTTTTTTGTTTTGTTTATTTAATTGAGGCCACTTGCCAACATTTAAAAATGGGAAGATTTTACTGAATAAAAACTAAGTTGGACTCTTCTTGAAAACTGGAGAATGTGAACATACTGGATCCTACTTCACCTTCTATACATTGGCATCGGACTGGAGCTCTCCACTTCCACTGCTGACCACACCACTTCCTGTTGCCTTACACCTGGTTCCTTTACTTATTTACAGTTCATCTCTGGCCCCTGAGGGCATTTGAGCCCCTGCTATCCAGGCTTTCCCACTTATTTCATGGGACTATTATTCCACTGAGCAGACCCGAGGATACTGACTGATCTATCTGCATTAATATCCTCGGTAGTTTGGGTTTTGTTTTGCTTTGTTTTTACACACCCTTGAGGTGAATTCCCTTAACAATGACAGATCTTTTATTATCTAGAAATGGAGTAATGGGAGATAGACTGGTTTGGATACTTAAAATACATAAACAGTTTGAATCCTTTATCCAACTTTTAACATATCTCTGAATGGTGGTAGGATTAACTTAAATTTGACACGAGGAAAGCAAATAGAGTTCTTAAAATCTGGGTTAAATTCTTGGTAGCCTTTATCCTTGTCAAATTAGTTTTAAGCCTTCTGTAAAAGGAAGGTTTTTATGCTAGTTGTTCTATGAATAAAGAATTTATTTTATTTTGAATTATTATAATTGAGTTATTATTAGGATCCCAGAGTACTTGGGGCCAATTACAGAGCCAAAAGAGGCCATAGGAGACCCTGATCTACATCAGTGGTTCTCAGCCGGGGATGGTTTGGTTCCCAGGGACATTGGCAATGTCTGGAGATAGTTTGATGGCATGACTGGGAGGGGACTGCTGGCATCTAGTGAGTAGAGACCAGAAATGCTCTAAACATCCTATACTGCACAAGACGGCCCCCACGACAAAGAATAACCTCGTCCAAAATATCAATAGTGCCGTGGTTGAAAAACCCTGAGCTAGAGGATCATTTGGGAATGTCCCATATTGAGCTCTTTCTCAACAAGTTAGACTATATAAAGAAAAGACAAGTTAAAAATACAAATGAGCAAAAAAATTAAAAATATAAATATCCATAATCCCACCGCCTAAATATACCACTGTAATCATCTGGTGTGTATCCTTTCAGACTTGTTTGTGTGAATATCTGTTTATTCACCAAATTTTTATTGCGGTCCTCCTCGAGCCGCTGTGCCAAGAAGTGGGAATATAGCAGTGAACCAGACAAAACTCATGTCTTCGTGTAGCTTACCCACAAACACATACTTGGTTTTTTCTTTATTTAATAGGATGGTATATGTGTACTTAACCTGATCTCACTTTCACATTAGGTTTTTAAGGTTTCTCAAATTCAAAATAAAGCCAAAGGATTTTTCCCCAACCCTTGTTTCTTTTCTTTTTCCCTCAGAGATTACCTAAGCAAATTGAAGAACGTAATGAAAGGCTAAAGGAAGAGATGTTGGGTAAGTTTTCTTCCCTTACTTTCTCTTGACCATAAATAGCTAGGAAGCTGGGGATGGGGGACATCAGTACTTTTATTCACTAGAGGAGAGGACAACAGTTGGAAACAGCTTCAAGGCCCTTCATTTGTTGTGGGCAGCAATACCACGTGGCCGTTGAGTTCTTAGTCGTTTTTGACTTCAGAAGAAGCAAACATAATTCAACTCCCAACCTGGGATACCACCAACCTCTGTTTCAGATCATGAATCTTATAGAAACAGTTGAGTTTCTTCATTGAGTAAACAACCTAAGGTTTTAAGTTCATTAGGATGCCATCGCTATAAGCCAACACCATGTCAGAACCAAGGGAATTTTTGTTTTGAAAATGACATTGAGAGTCCCCTTAGTGTTTGAGAAGACATGAGAGGGCAGGAATTAGGAGTAAAAAGTAAGTGGCAAAAAAGACTGTGGGTGGAGGATAGGGCAAGTGGGTTAATAGATGTATATTTTAGTTCTCTTATTTTCCAAAGCATTTTATAGCTGGAATCAGGAACACCTCTCATGAACAATCTGCGTGACTAAGGGGAATAAAGCTTCCTGGACAGAGCCCTGTCCAGCATATTCTGCTTATGACCTGTCTGATATTTCCCTGCTCAAGATCTGCTATATGTTCTTCCTTCTGAATATTTTCTAAATCTGTCATGTAAATTGCATTTAAGATATTGCAGTCATGTGGGCCTAAAGGAAAAATCGTTTAAAATAAATTGAGCCTGACCATTTATGGCCTTTAGGCATCAGTATCCAGAGAATAAGAACAAACCTCCCAAAGGATCACTTTATAGCGGAGTTGATTGAGAAGAGGCTAGTAACGTAGACGATCCAGAGCCCTCTGGCCCCTGCTGGGTTGACTCAGTCTCAGCAGATTTCTGGAGCCTTCCTCAGTTTTTCCAAAAAGGCTCTTTCCCTACTTTACATATTTAATTAAATTTGACACCATGTTTGAGCAGAAAAAAATATTTTAGAGGTACTCTTTCTTCAAAGAAGAGAGAAAAGAGCATTTTCTTATTTATTCTAACAGTGATGCTTTATTTTAACAACAAAAAAATTTTTGCATTTAGCTGAGCTGGATTTCACACTGAAAGAGATGACTCTGAATGACCGTAGTGGACTTGGAAAAGACACTTAGGCATCAGTCTCTAGGGCCATTTTTTTCTGAGCCAGTACGGAACCACGAAGGGATGAGTGTAAACCGAATCTTACTGCCATTGTCAATTCCAGATGGAATCAAAACTTCCGTCTGTCCTTGTCACTCTAAATTCTAATGAGCCAGACTTGCCTGCCTTCATGGCTTTGGGTTTTACTTATACTGTTCCCTTCATTTGAAATAGTCTAATTGAATTCATTCCTTCAGTTGCTTCTGCACTGAATTCTCCTCCCGTCAGACTTAAACAGCTTAAGTTGCTTGGTAAATAATGTGTCAGTTTGTTGTTACACATCAATAGTTTGAATGGCTAGGCGCCTTTATTTTCATAATGAACATAAGAATCATGAATAAAGTATTGCTTCTAGGTGTTACTCACCAAAGCAGAGCCTAAAAGGGAGAAATCACTCTCCACGTGGAGTCTCAGCCTCTCGAGCTTTGTGGTGTTCTTCCCGACTGGTTACAGATGATGTAACTGTGGTTCCTGTGCTGGGAGATCTTGGAGGCTAGTCACTCTGAGGGTCAAATAATGTTACTTCCTTAGAAGTCCTGAGCAAAGTTTTTGCACGATTTTTAGTGCTAGCTTCACTGGCTTCTGCTGGAAGACTGGCAGTTACAAATTTAAAAAACTGCTCAACACTGTTTATCATTGACATTTACAAAGCAGTTATGTAATTATTTAATAATATGAGCTTTTGTTTAGGTTTGTTCAGTAACCTTTGACTTGCCTTTTCTTTTCATTCTGTAACTTGAAGAGCTATGTACCCCCCTCCTTGAGAAAAAAATCCTAATTGGAATTATGAATGGGTGGAAAATACTTGCTCCTCCCTTCCTAGCCTGTCACTTATAACTATCATCATTAGAACACGAGTGGAGACCCAGGGTAGCCATCAGTCATAGTGCCACAGTCCTTGCTAATTGGAGAGAATGATTGTATTGGCTTCAGATTTTAAAGAAGGCAGCAACTGGAGTGTTTTGCTTTATCCCTTTCTCAGGGAAGATTAGCCTCGTGGCCAGAATAGCCAGGGAATGTCAGGTTTACAAGGCCTTATGGGTATGATTGATGGTGTGATGAGGTGGGAACAGATTTCCTGGACAGAGCACCCCAAGAGGCTCCGAGTTTTTTGAGCATCTGGTGGTGCTGATGATACTGGTGATTGACATCCTGTTATTTGGCTTTGCTCAAATCTAGGGATTTTCACTTTAAAAAAAAAAAAAAAATACAGGCCGGCCCCATGGCCAAGTGGTTAAGCCAGCGCGTCCTGCTTCGGCTGCCCAGGCTTCCACCGGTTCAGGTCGTGGGCACAGACGTGGCATCACTCGCCAGGCCACACTGAGGCGGTGTCCCAAGTGCCACAACTAGAAGGACCCACAACTGAAAATATACAACTATGTACTGGGGGCTTTGGGGAGAAGGGGAAAAAAAGGAAGACTGGCAACAGACATTAGTTCAGGTGCCAATCTTTAAAAAAAAAATCTAAAAGAACAGTTGAACCTCTTAAAAAAATCTTACATGAAACCACAGTATAGAAAAAAAGAAGTGGTATTTTATTTGTGTAAGTTCACATGTGCAGCATTTATAATCAGAATAATCAGGCAAGTTTGAGGAACAAAAATTTGAAATCAGAGGGATTCGGATGGCAGGCACAGCCTTCTGAGTATCTATATCTAACTTAGTTCTTTGTTTTGATTTCACAATATTAAATTTTTTGCTCACATAGATAGGTAAATAGTAAAAAAAAATCCCCAAAATTTAAAGGAAAACTGCTGAGACATATTCAGAATCCCTGAAGCTTTTCTGCTCAGCTGTAGGAGACCAAAGACAAGGTCTCGGTCTGCCACTCTGCATTCAGGAGCATCTCAGGGAGCGTGGCTGTTTAACTCTGTAGGGGAGAGGGCTGCCTTCCCTGGGTTAGGTCTGTACACAGGAGGTGGTGAGATGAGCCACTCTTCTTGGCAGCTGTGCTGGGAGGGCAAGAGGAATGTACTTGGAGGCCAGGTGGTGATGCTAACATAGGCCTCTGAGCCAACTGTGATTACAAATAGAAGGGAGTGTGGGCTAAAGACTTTTCTCATCATCATTTGCAAATTGTTTCATCCTGTATCCTGGCCCAGCCATGAAATCTCAAACAAGTGGAATTGCTAAGAATCTGAATGTGTAGGTTAGTGGTTCTCCCTCAGTCTCCTGTCATCTCAGCGTATTGATCTATAGACAGAAGAGAAAGTCGTCTGCTATCTCCAGAAAGTAACGTGGGCTGCTTTTCACCTTGTCTAAGAGGGCCTCTCCACCCAGGCAACCTTAACATCCCACTGATCACTAGAGATAGATGTTTACCATTAGTTTTAATATCAGGCTTCTCATCAAGATTCTACTCACCAGCCGCAAAAGCTAATCATCTTCTGGGGCTGGTTCTCAAAATACAGTGCCCGGAGCAGCCTCACCTGAGAGCTTGCCCCAAATGCACATTTTCCAGCGCTCCCCCCAGACCTACTGAATCAGAAATTGGGGGGTGAGGTCCAGCACTGTGAGTTTTTACAGCCCCTCTGGGTGTTTCCTTTTTTTTTTTTTTTAAGATTGGCACCTGGGGCTGGCCCCGTGGCCAAGTGGTTAAGTTCGTGTGCTCCGCTGCAGACGGCCCAGTGTTTCGTTGGTTCGAATCCTGGGCACAGACATGGTACTGCTCATCAAACCATGCTGAGGCAGCATCCCACATGCCACAACTAGAAGGACCCACAACGAAGAATATACAACTATGTACTGGGGGGCTTTGGGGAGAAAAAGGAAAAAAAATCTTAAAAAAAAAATTAAAAATAAATAAATAAAAAAGTAAAGATTGGCACCTGAGCTAACAACTGTTGCCAATCTTTTTTGTTTTCTTCTCCCCAAAGGCCCCCAGTATATAGTTGCATATTCTAGTTGTGAGTGCCTCTGGCTGTGCTATGTGGGATGCTGCCTCAGCATGGTCCAACGAGTGGGGCCATGTCCACACCCTGGATCTGAACCAGCGAAACCCTGGCCACCAAAGCAGAGTGCGCGAACTTAACCACTCGGCCATGGGGCCGGCCCCACCTCTCGGTGTTTCTGATGCACACTCGAGTTTATCAGCCGCTGTGTGGGGACGTGATTGATTAGTGGGTGGGCACTGCAGGCAGCTTGGGAGAGGATCTAAAGGCAGATCGGGGTCTGGCCCTAACAGTGATGCAGTGACGAGTGGAATTCAGCTGCTCTCTCTGAGAGATCCCTTCTGAGTGGAAGCAGGCGTGTCACTGAGTTTTCTCTTTCCCTCTTTGTGCCATAGCTGCGGCAGAGGAAAGGTAGAAAGTAGACATTTCAGAATGTGCTCTTCCAGTTCACTGGACGTGAGACCTCAGACAGCTGTCTGTGGCGAGCCATTCTGTGCCAGGTTTCGTTTCTGGTGTTTATTTGGACAAGCTGCCACTGGAGAATTCAAGTCAGCCCACTGTAGGTCATCACCATTTATGGAGTGGGTGGGGAATACCACCCAGGTCCTGGGGTGAGGTGTGTCCCAATAGCATATAAAGCTTGTGGTCCAACTATTCCATGAGATAGTGCCCTTCCTATCTTATCCAAAAGCTGCCGGGTGCCTGCCCTGACCTGGATAACCTAGAGCCACAATGTGAAACTCATGTATTCACTGAAAAGCACCAGAGACACGGGCAAGGTGTTGCCCCAGTGATCCTACCTGCCTTTCACTGACACCTGCCGCTGCTGCCCTGCCGGCCGCTCCGCACACACGGGGGCCTTGTTTATCATCCAGCCCAGGTTTTATACTCGTACTGTCACCTCCTTCCACCTTCTTGGAACATATTCCAGCTCTCCTGATTCCTGAAGTTACTCAGATGTTCACTCCTGGCCACTAGCGTCCTAAGGAGCACACAACTGTGAACTGAATTATGACCACCATCTTGTATGATGCCATGTTCAAGAGCTAGATATGGAACTAGAAGTAACTTGTTTGTTGTCATTGTGAGGGTTTGACACATTCTTTTGGCTGTTCCTGTGCATTATGTGTGTCTCTGTTCTGCAAGTAGTACAGGGTCCTAGAATCATCTCCCTCACTGAAGATCACAGGAAGGACTCCGAATTGTTACTGTTGCTAAAACTGCTGAAGCCATACACGTGGGTGCAGAAATCCAGAGTCTTCTTTCACCTTTCTCTTCACGCCACCCTGCCTAGTACTCATTACAGACCATAAACATGCGGTGTTTTGTGCTCTGGCCACCTGAGGGTCTCTGAACCAATTCCTTGTTGTCATCCCCTCAGTAGGGAATGTCAGTTTGTTATTTTCAGTGCCTTGCTTTTTGCTTCATTTCCTGGTTGCTGCTCCCTCAGCTTCTCCTCTGAGGAGAAACTCCTGCTTCTTTGACAGTTCTGGGTAAGGCTTATCTCAGCCTCCACTTTCACCCCAGAGCTAATATAAGCCTTTGAACTGGGGGTGAATTTTATCTTCTCTACTCCGTGCTATCTCCTGATTTGCTTTTTGCTCAGAGGAAAGCAAGAATTAGCTGCAGGGCTTGGTTTCCTGCTTCACAAGAGGAAATGCAGTATCGGGGCTCAGGTATATGCAGTCTGGTTCTCCTGAATAGGAGAAAGTCCCAACGGGCCTATTCCATTGGGCCCAAACCCCGGGGATCATAAGGAAGTGAAGACAAATGGCGCTCCTGGCTCTCCTCAGGGTAAACTGACTGCTGCGCAGTCAGTGTCTCCGAAGAGAAGTCAGTCACTGGGGTTATCGTGAGAGAATGTTGCTTGGAGATGCAGAAATTAATATTTATGAGAACTGGATCCAGTGATAAGCATTGCTCCTTAGTTGTAAACATTCTTGTCTAAGCACAAACAGTTTTGGATTCCTGTTTGCCATGGAATCCAGTCTAACAGATGAGATTCTAACTGGCCTGTTGACATGTTCAGGCCGAGCAATGGTGCCAGATATGCTACAAGCGGAAATAAGGAATCTCGTTGATCACTGCCCAGATAGGGGAGTGTAGAATTTGGCAGCCAGTGCAAAGTGTGGCAGATAGGCTAGTTGGGCAGATGATCCTGTCGTGGGTACGAGGAAGCTGCTTTGGTCTCTGAGCGCCCAAACTGACTAAACAGCAGCAGGAAAATGCATAAGTATGTGGCTCTGTGTGTCTTTAGGAGCATGATCTCTACTGAAGGTGCTTCTCTGCCACCATCGTAAACATTAGAAGGTGAATTTTTCAAACACCAAAAACTTGTTGGTTCTACTATAATTGTTTTGCTCTGTTCCCTTATGTTCCCAGTGGCCCCACTGTGATTTCAGAACTGCTTTATGCAACAATATAGAGATTCAAATGTTTGTTCAGTGATAAATGGCCTCTTTCCCATAATGTTCCACTGACTTTCTGCGAGAACCACCTCCAGGCTCTCCTCTTCTGGTTCATTCTCCACTTTGCCACAGCATGATTAACCCTGAAAGCTCAGTTCTCAAACCATCAGTGGCCTGCCTTATGGCACAAGAACCATAGACCGCTGGGCCTGGCTCATGAATACCTTACAGGGGGCCTACCTTTCAGCCCAAGGGACACACAGCTCACCCTTGCCCACCTGTTTCTGTACGTTTGCTCAAACCATTTTTGCCTGCACTGCCCACTCCGTTTATCTCAGACGGTCGCAGTCCTGTCTCTTCTTTGGTGGCAGTGTAAGTGCAAACTCTTACATGTGAAGCTCTGCCAGATCTCCCCTCCTCACTGCCCGAGCTGAAAGGGTGGAATCTTCCTCTTCCTGACTCTCAACGTTTTATATCTCAGCTACGTCTGAACTGGCTTCTGGGTGTATGTATCTGCCCCGTCGTATCTAAGCTTATTCTAGTGTAGAGACCGTGTCATATATCTTTGCTTCCCCACCACTCAGCCAGCTGCCACACATATGTACTTAGTCCATGTCGGTTGAATTAAGTCAGGTAACCTCAGGTCTTCTCTAACGCAGAGACTGTGTAATCGTGTGTCTTTATTAGGGGCTGCTGCCTGCCAGGCGCTTTATGTACATTGTCTCATTTAGCAAGCAGAACTCCTCATGTTCTGTTCTACTGTCCTAGAGACAATAGTTAGTGAAACTGTTGTGGACTGTTACAAAGGCAGAGATATGAGAGTGGAAGGAAAACCATGATACCATGTGTGTTAGGTTGGGTCCTCAGAGAAGCAGAAGCCAAGACTGGGTTAGAAGTACAAGAAATTTATTGGGGAGGCCAGCCCCGTGGTTAAGTTCGCATGCCCGGTTGCGGCGGCCCAGGGTTTCGCCTGTTCGAGTCCTGAGTGCGGACATGACACGGCTCATCAAGCCATGCTGAGGCAGCGTCCCACATGCTACAACTAGAAGGACCCACAACTAAGAACATACAACTATGTACCGGGGGGCTTTGGGAAGAAAAAGGAAAGAAAATAAAATCTAAAAAAAAAAAAAGAAAAGAAATTTATTGGGAGAAACACCTGCAAAGGAAAATGGGGCCGAGAGGCAGGAGCTGGAAGTGAGTGGGAGAGGCATCAGGTCCCTGTGGAGGAGAGAGAGAAGTTAGGTAGGAAAAGTCTTAGACTGCAGTGAGTGCCAAGAAAGCTTCAATAAAGCCAGTGGGGAGCCAGAGTTGCCTGTCAGAGGAGTCCCTGGCCTGTCCCTGCTGTGCTCACTCATTGACAGGGAGCAGCCATGGGACATGTGCCCTCAGCACGGAGTGCAGCAGCTGTGCTCCCTGCATCTGGAGAAGCACCTTGTCATGACGGCTACCCCATGGAATCAGCCAAGCTAAAAGTTGCGGGCTCCTTGTGGTGGGCAGGTCCTTCAGCCGCGCAGGCAAAGTGAGGGCCTGCGGAAGGCCCTAATGCTCCCTCTCCGTCTGCAGTCTGAATACTTGTCCCCTTGCTTTGCTGCCATCTCTAGAACACAGTGGCATGGCATCATCCTGTCACTGCACACCGTCCCTCAGCACTGCAGAGTATAGTCTCTCCTGAGATGCCTTCCTCACACCCCTGCAGGCCCGAGGGCTCCTCTTCCAGGCACACCTCAGTCTTATGTCTAATGCCCCACTAGACTGTGAGCATCTCAAAAGCCAAGACTAGCTTTTATCCTTTAGACCCCAGCGCCTCCCATAGTAGATATCAAATGAAGTGTACAGTTTGCACTTTAAAAGATTTTATTTTTCCTTTTTCTCCCAAAGGCCCCCGGTACATAGTTGTGTATTTTTAGTTGTGGCTCCCTCTAGCTGTGGCATGTGGGATGCTGCCTCAGCATGGCTTGAGGAGCGGTGCCATGTCCCCACCCAGAATTCGAACTGGCGAGACCCTGGCTGCCAAAGCGGAGCACACGAACTTAACCACTTGGCTACAGGACCGGCCCCCAGTTTGCACTTTAAAGTGTTGTTCTGACAATGGAGATGATTGCAGTAGTCCCTCACCCAGGGTGGAGCTGCCCGTCCTGGGGAGTGTGATGTGAGCGACTCCTGAGATTCATTCTCATTTCGCTCAGTCTGTGTCAGAAGAGCCAAGGGTTGTGCCAGCAGTGACATTTTATTGGGTTTCTTGAAATGTGTGTTTCTTGCCTGTCCTCTTACATCAACTTCAAGGCAGACTGCCAGAGTTCTGGGTACTCACGCTCTCCTGAGGCTGCCCTGTCTTTTCTCTGCTTCTGGTGGCCCCCTACCCATGCGTCCATCTGTTGAGGCTGTGCTCGGGGCCTCTGTGTCTGCCACCTGTGTGCAGGGTGAGTCTGGGCCCATGATTCTTCTTAAACAGCAGCACTGAGCATATCTGCTCCAGGTTTAAGTGTAGGAAGCCTGTCTGGAAATGGTCAGCCTGGGTTCTGGGAGCTTTCTCGGAATATGGTGGGCTTCTGGGGCTAAATCTCAGACTGAGACTGAAAGTTCTTTCCGTGAGTTATTAGGAAAGGCCTTGACATTGAAAGGCCATGCATCTTTAAGTTCTTTACCTGGGCTTTACTTCTAGGTGGGAGGCCTCAGGGGGACAAAGCTGCTAACAAGTGGTAAAGCGGGAAGAAACCTGTACCTCTGATGACTAGGACTTTCTTTCTCTTTTAACTCCATTCTCGTCTCCATTGGAAGCAGACCTACAAGAAAAATTGGAACAGTTTAGAAAGGGTTGAAACTGTTTGTTCCCCCAGCCTAGCCACAATTTTCTAAAATACTCTTTGTTTCAAATATTCCATCGCATTGCCCCATAAATCCCTATAAATCTCTCAAATGTCCTGGAAACTCCAACTTTTGACATACAGACTCCATGGCCCTCTTGTATGTAAAGTCAGCATAAAAGTCCTTGGTTATACTGTGTGTCTCAGTTTGGGCTTTAGGACATGAACTTACCTGGTGATTAATAAGTAGCTTGGAACTTGGGGAGAAAAGACTGACGATTAAGGTCGATGGTGCTATACAGATGAACAAGATCTCCCACTTCCAGAGAAATGATGGGTTTGGTGTGAAAGCTAAGGCTTTGCTTAGAAAAGCAGGTGACTCTTGAGTTTGAATCCAGGTTCAGTAGAAATTTGCCGAGTGGAATTAGATTCAGCAAGTGGCTGCTGCAGTTTCATAGAGAACAGACTTGGAGGGACCTCTACCCTCCCCACCAGGTAGCCGGGGCTCGAGGCAGGACACCTCCAGCCCCCCGGGAGCTGCGGTTGATTGGCCATCACCCATGTCAGAGCCTGTGTCCTTTAGGGGTTCTGGCCAGTTTGGACAGGAAGTGTTGCTGACCCAGAGGGAGCCAGCAGGGCTCTGTCACGCACATCTGCACAGGCACAGGCGTGGGGCTGGATGGCACCGAGGGACTGCACTGTGGGGGGTGCCGTAGGGCTGAAGGTTTCATCATTTTAAAAGCAGGAATTTCTTTAACTACAGAGAGATACTCTTTATATTTTGTAATCAGATAGTAAGGCACGATCAGTTGGGGTCTTCCTGCTTCTGTTCATTCCCCGTATTTATTTGAGTCTCTGCTTTCACATTGCAGGTAAACTAAAAGATCTTGGGAACTTGGTTCTCCGACCTTTTGGACTCTCCACAGAAAATTTCCAGATCAAACAGGATTCCTCTACTGGCTCCTACTCCATCAATTTTGTTCAAAATCCAAATAATAACAGATAACAAAGATAACAGTAGCTTTTTGAGCTAGTTTGGCAGTTGTGTGCTGCTTGCTGTTAGCAAGGGGAAAGGCCCTGCCAATGTTTAACTTTTAAAAGCATCTTATCTCACAGACAGGCTATCCAGTAGAGCCCAGTGCTCCCTTTTCGCTCTTGTTTTATGACCAGGGAGAAATGCACTTCCTGATGTAATGAGCCTAAGTTGATTTCCATTTTAAGGTGGTGTCTGTGCAGCTGTCACCCCTGGTTCTGGCTGTCCTTTGCTTTGTCCAGGAGGGAGCCTGCTTGTCAAGGCTGACTGCCCTGAGCCGTACAAATGCACCAGGCCAGCCAGAGTCTCTCCTACACCGAGCAAACCTGCCAGTCGGAGACTACCCAGACAGGATTAATGGGGTTCCGCCTGCTGCCCCTCTCCCTGATCACATTCACTGCCCGGGCTGCCATGTGTGGGCTACAGCATCTCCCGATTTCCTCTGTGGTAATAAACGCTTTCTGTGATGGTGTGAGCTGGCTTGTGAATTTTGTCCCCATACAAACAGCTAAAGCAGAAGACTTTGTGGCTTTGGGAGCAGTGTTGGTTTCAAGCAGTGTTACTGGATTCCACAAATCTGCCCAAGGTCTTAGTTGCCACCTTGAAGATGATCTTGAAGAGTCGACCATTCAACCATGTACCAGAATTCAGAAACTCCACCTCACCGGCTGTCTTGGCCTCTCCGGGTTTGTGCAGATAATTGTGAAATCAGTGTTTGTGACCAAGCATCAATCTGAATAATTTCAATTTAAAATAGCTTCATTCAGGAATGGTGGTATATGTCTCCCAGAACAAAACCATGTTCTTTTAGAGCACATGAACCCAGAAATTTCAAAGGTAGATTTTAGTTCTGTTCATCAGTTGATGCTAGTGAAAAGCTTTCACACTGTTCTGGTTTGAGTGACAAAGGCAGTGACCTGGAAATTTCATCTTAGAAATGAAGTACACATATAATTCTCTAAGTGACATGCAGTAGTCGTCCCCCCAGTGTTCAGAATTGTGCTGGTTCTTTGATCTGTTCCTCAGAGACGCTTGTGTGTTGGCAGATAGCAGAATGATGTGCAGCACTAACTCTGATTGGCTAGTAAGCCTCTCTCCCAGATTGAAGCGAAATTCTTCATGGGCTCTACAAGGGGAATGGGAAAGAAAGAAAGAGTGTGGTTAATTTCGTCTAGCTATCTTTATGATAAATCTGCATCTAATTTTCCCAAAAAGGTGTGTGTGAACAATCACACAAGTTGTTGAGAAGCCGTGGCTGAAAGTTGTGTGGTCCAGCTGTTGGTAGGAGCGCGTCCTGTGCAGCAGTGTTATGCTAGAGCAGCGGTTCTCAGACCTTTGATCTCAGGACCCCATCACACTCAAAGTTAAAGAGCGTATTGGTTCACGTGGATTATATCTATTGATATTTACCATAGTAGAAATTCAAATTGAGAGAATTCTTAGTTAATTCCTTTAAAAATGACATATACATTTCATGTTAATATAAATAGTATTTTTAGAAAAATATTGTCCAAAACAAAAACATTTTAGTAAGAAGAGTGACATCATTTTACGTTTTTGCTGATCTCTTTAATGTGTGGGTTGATAGAAGACAGCAAGATTCTCATATCTGCTTCTGTACTCAGTTTGTCACAATATCACATCATGTAGTCTGGAAAATTCTGCGTACTCGTGACAGAATGACGGTGAAAAAAGCAAACAACCCCTTAATATTACTATGAGAATAGTTCTTACTTACCCTGTGGACTCCTGAAAGGGTTTCAGGAACCTCTGGAGAGCCTCAGACTACATTTCGAGAACCACTTTCTCACATATGACTTTGAGCTCAATGGCTGAGACTAGGCAAAGGTCAGGGCTGAGATTCCTGAAGGACTCTCTGAGCCTCCGAGGAATAGGAAATAGCTGTGTTTGCCTAGAACCAGCCTTCCTTAGACACTACCATTGCTGCAGGGGATACTGGTTTTGCATCTTAGGCCCCATCCGTCCTCTGCCACCACAGTGAAATCTTACAGGATGCCAAACAAGGCCA
Source organism: Equus quagga (assembly GCF_021613505.1). Taxonomy (NCBI): domain Eukaryota; kingdom Metazoa; phylum Chordata; class Mammalia; order Perissodactyla; family Equidae; genus Equus; species Equus quagga. The sequence continues at coordinate 61,804,205 of NC_060273.1, read as the reverse complement.
ACGGTAAAGGCTTCTAGTGAGTGGGCCAAGTGATGCATCTGGAAAAGAAAGGAAGGGAATCTAAGGAGGTGTGAGATAGCTTAGACCAAGGAATTTTTATCTACCACATTATTTCTCTGCTTCCAAAACCTGGAAGAAAAGATAGATTCAAACCTTTTAAAAATGTTCAACAACAGAAAAATCCTGAAAAGGTTGAAAAGTAGACAGGTCTAAGGGAGGAAAGTGGCCTATATCTGCCTATTGTGTCTAAGATGTATGAAGCCCTGTGATGCCTTCCTCCCCCCACCAAAAAAAGTCTACCAGAACTTAGTTTGATGGTAATCACGCGGTGACACTGTATATATTCGTATTCCAATGAAATTGCAATGGATCGAAATAATTTTGGATCTCCTTCTAGAATTTCCTGGAAGACTCTAAGACAATTTTTTAATAAAATACTATGATCTACTATTCCCTGTCTGCTTCCAGGAGCAGACTACGAGCTCCTAGAAGGTAAGGGCCATGTTCATGGCAGCAGCACCGGCTACAGTCCTACTAGAACTTGGTAAATGGTCAGTAAAGGACCTTCCACAAGAAGTGGTCTCAATGTGAACAACCATCATTATCCAGGTCTTCAGATTCTGTGCCCTTTATTTGGTACCTGTTTTTTTTAAGATAGCTCCTTTGCTATAAGCCATTATCTGTTATCTCAAGATAAGTAGAAACTAGCCGTCTTCCTCAAAATTTTAAAACCTAGCAAGTGATTCAAATGTCAGTTTAGAAGGTTTCCATGCTGTTTTTCACTGTGCAAAGAATGCATTGGGAGGCTGTGAAAGACAACAGCTTGGTTTCACCTGCTCAAGGCCAGTGGATCTGGGACTGCCCTGTGGATTGCCCAGAAGGGCCTCGACACCTGCAGTTGCTGGTCCCAGTTAACTTGGCGCAGTAGTATTTTTATTCGGATAGGTGTGCAGTTCCGGCCAAGTTGGAGGGCTCAGCTAGGACTTGTCAACAGTGAATGCAGTAATTGTACCCATGAAGCTTAAGAAGACATTTTGTAAAGGAGTCACTTGCAGCCAGTCGAGCCCGTCTTGTGCAGCCGTGTGGAATGTCCTCAGATGTTGAGCATTCAACCTGGCCTGTAAGCATATGTCTCCTGGTTGTTAACTTTTCATTTTTGCATCTTGGATATTTGCAAGGATTTGTCTTGAGACTTTTCAAAAATCCCCAATTTCTCCTCTAATGTGGGCCTCCCCACCTTCTCCCACATCACGTTTCCATCGACGCTTGTGTTCTCTGTGTACGTTTCCACACTGTCTTAACCACATGTCCGACTTCCACATGAGTAGCTTTTCCCTTCCCTGGGGCCTCTGCAGAAGGCTTACACAAGGAAATTGGGACTGTTACTACAGCAAATTCATACTGGGATGGTGGTTTTCCTGTGCAGAGTGCACCGTGGATTAGCTCATTTTCCTCACACCATGGATCCAAGCTATCTGCTTCTCAGAATCTAACCTCTTTTTCTAAGAACTCTGACTTTTCACGTTTCCCTTCCATCACAAGCACTGTAGCTGTTTGGGTTTTTTCCTATCATTTTGCTCCTTGTCCCACCCCCACAGATGCCATATTTTATCAGTTTACAAGTTATTGTGCTTATAGGAATAGAGACTCTTACACCATGCCGGGATGTGGAGGCCGGGGAGTGGCTGAGCCTACTAGCTAATGACCTGCACGTCGCAGCCCGGGGCCTACATTTGAGCTTCAGTAAAGTGGCAAGACCTCACACACTGGACCTTCAGAGTTGCTCAGGTATAGTCAAAGGCATGAATGTTTGTTTAGTCCATAAATGACAAGAGCCATAGTTCCTGTGCGCTGTGTAGTTGGACATGGGGGACTGCTTTAGGAAATGCGGCTGGGCCTGGTGATTATTTCTGGGGCTCCTCGGGTCTCTGAGCTGGCCTCCAAGGCTGTTGCTGAATTACCACATCTCACACCGCTCTCGAGCTAGAATCCAGACTGATTTAGGAAACCCAGACACAGGGACTTCCTGGCGGCATTTTACTCTCTGAATAGACTGTTGGATTGGGGAGCTGGCAGCAGGTGTTAAATGTAAACCTGGTCGGAAGATGTATTGGCAAGGGTTGTTTGTCTGATCCTAAGAGCTAAGCAGACTTGCAAATCTTGTGTTTTACAATGGGTTTAGCAGAACTTGGAATGTCAAAGGGGGAGGCTATGATGGGAGACCAAGGAGGCTGAGAACCGCTGTGCCAGTTAACGGCTGCTTTAATCTCCTCGAGAAAGATCTTTAAAGGGAAAGGTCCAATAACTTTCCAAGACCAGAGTGCAAATCTGAGACACCACACAGGACAGGGAAAATTAGTGTGACTTAAGTCCCTGTCCCTTTTCCTGCGTTATCTGTGCTTTCCCTGAAGCGTGCCATTGGCATAAAAGGAAAGCCTGGAGCCGCTGGAGCTGTGTCTAGTGTCCCAGTGTCGCTGCCCGCCCGGCTGTCGGCTGTCGTTTGTTTGCGTTGCTTTCTGTGATCACGCCCCTTTTTCATCCTGCCTTTCACCTCTCCACCTCATGCCTCCCTATTTCTTAAGGCATTGAACTCTTCCTCTAATACTCCTGTCAGCAGAAGTGTACCCGAAAGGCCCTAGGAAATCTCCTTGAAGTAGTTTCAGTGAGATGTTTATGATCCTCTTCAGTCTGCCCTGCTGCACTTCCGTACTAACAAGCTTGGTCCTTCCATCACCTGGACTTCTTTTAAAAAGGAAGCCTGTGAACATTCCACCAGAAGTGCCTGAAAAATCTGTTCCTTTGGGGAAACGCACAATTAAAAGCCGCACAGAGAGAGGAGGTGACCGTTTCCAGTCACCTCCTTGTGTTGTGCGGAGAGCTGCCCTGAGCCCGCACTGCACCGAGTCCGTTAACGCTCCTGCAAATGAGAAATGGATTACTTGCCACCAGCCAGCCCAAGAGGTGGCAGGGCTGAAATAACTGTAGAGTATCAGAACGACTGCTTAAACCCTGCAAGGGGCAAAGAAACCAATGATAAAATTGCTTATAAAAACTAGTGAGGATGCCCTCATATTTCAGGCATCAAAACTTTCCATCTCCCTGGCCACACGCTGGTAACTGTTGAAGCTAGGGATGGGTGTATGGGGTGGGTTGGTTGTACCAGTCTACCATCACAAAGGTCGGAAATATTCTTACTCAGTTTGCTGCTAACTTTCCAACCCTCTGAGGTCTGCACGCTAGGAATTAGCTCCATCATACAGGAGTTAAGTTCTATCAGCGAGAGCTAGAAATCTGACCCCCCTCCTCCTTTTTCCTTTCACTCAAGGGGAAACTCGGGAGGCTCACATTTCCCCCGTAGCTAAAGCATGGCATGGGATTCAGTCCCAGCTGCTAGTTCTGGCTTGGTGGGAAGGGTAGCCTACCCAGAGGGGAGTTCCCACCAGGCCCTGGGGGTCCTAAGCCATCAGGCATCATGACAGCTGTGAGGGGAACTACCCAAAGGCTCTTCAGGGAACCCTTAGTCACAGATGTGTGGAGAGAGATCTGAGGTTACTGGAACCTCATGGTCCCTGCACGGGCTGCTGTGCCAGACTGACATCTGCATCAGACACCCCAGCCTAGGCTCACACAAAGCAACCGCCTCATGCCGCCTGAGCACACAGGTGCCCTCCCAACACACACACACACACACCCCACCAAATGTAGCAAGTCAGAAACAGACAAACGTGAAAGTCTTCAAACTAAAGACAGAAGTACTCAGGGACAGAATGCCAGGGACAGAAGCAAGGGAAGGGAGTGAGATGGGGAGAAGAGCGTTTAAATTTCAAAGGATGTAGGTTTTGGTGGACTCTGTGGTACTTGGTCTCAAGTAAACAAGACTGCTTTACAGGGATGGTTTGACTGTCCCAAAACAGAATATACTTATTTGCAACTTTGCCTCATGAAGTTAACTGGGAGAAAAGGTCTGATAATTTCCTAGGTCTATGTGACACTTTGACTGGATTCTGCTGTTGGCAGAGTTGGCATCAGAGGCCAGGAGTTATAGCTTCAGCTTGTGCTGCAAAAGCTTTTCTAGCCTGCCTCATTTTCTTCCTTTTTTTTTTTTTTTTTGGTGACAAAGATTGGCCCTGAGCTAACATCTGTTGCCAATCTTCCCCTCCTCAAAGCCCATGTACATATACATGGATTTTGTATATTTGTATAAAGGATAGTGTATATCCTAGTTGTAAATCATTCTAGTTCTTCTATCTGGGATGCTGCTTCAGTATGGCCTGATGAGTGGTGCATAGGTCCACGCCAAGGGTCCAAACCAGCGAATCTAGGGCTGCCAGAGTGCAGCGTGTGAACGTAACCACTTAGCCACGGGGACAGCCCCTGCCTCATTTTCCACAGGTGTTCAAGAAGCTGCCTTTAAACATGTGAAGGTCACCCCATCACTGTCTTCTCTAAGGTTGCCTTGTGTCTTACTGAGGCTGCTGGCTGTGCTTTTCTGGGGCAGTGACAACAGTAGGCTCCCCGCCACCTCAAGGCACTCCACATTGCTGATGAAGTTTGCCTTCAGACCTGAGGTTTGAGCCCTGTACGCAGGACCCACAGGAGTTAGGCACTGAGCTTAGACAGGATTCTGAAACATAAGACTATAGAATATTTCACTCAAGGAAAAAAATTTCCTAATGTCGCCCATGTTTTTGGCCTTGGTTGAGTAGGAACTGAAGGGTTTGTATTTAGACACTTATTTCCCACAGCTTGTTTTAGCCAGTGCAGCCACTGCATGCTGCTTCTGTCACCAATGGACAGAAGAACTGACAGAACTAAGATTAGAATCCATGTCTCTACCTTAGACTACAGCAAGTTATTCGTATTGAAGCATCCTCTTAATACACCACCTCAGTTTCCCTCCTTACGGCTAGAAGGTCGCTTCTACAGTCGTGCGTGCCTCATGTGGGAATGATGAAAGGGCTGATGTACAAGTCTTCTTAACTCTTAGGGACAGTGACATAGCCACTGTGTGCAGCCAGCTCTTTCTTCCTCTGACACGGTATTCCTGAGTTGTATTCTCTTTCACTCCAGGTTCATTACCTTCTCAATATCAAAGCAAAGGAGCTGTTAGGCCATGAAATTTCACTGAATAAACAAAGATTTGGTAGCACACTCGTCACTAGAGAAAGTATGCTTAAGAAGCAGTGTGCTCTGTTCAGAGCACTGAAGGAAGAATCATTGTGCAAAAGAGAAGGGAGCTATCAGCTATAAAAGCAGGAAGCAGTTTCCTTTTATCTAGTGCGTATTCGCAGAGACATACCCAGCATGCTCAGGGAGGCACTGGCACAGCCCGTATGTGACTCCAGGGCATGAACCTAAACTTATCATATTTCCTTGACTGAAGACAGCACCAAAAAAGATCCTAAGTTGCATCCATGGGTTCCCTCACTCATTCCCTCTGTCTGGCAGTCGTGTGTGCAAACAGCCCGACACATGTGTACCACGTGATCAGGAGTGGTATGGGGGAGGAGGGGTCTCATGTAGGCCTTCCCGGATGCTGTGCACGTGGCTTGTTTACCATGCCTGGTTTTCTCTAGTTCCATTTTCATGAGAGGGAAACTTGAGGGAAAAAAGGATATTCACAGAGCCAGATTCCAGTAGCCTCCCTTTTACACTCATTTAAATGAACTGGGAGAACGTATGAGATTAAAGACTCCATGTATACTCTGGAATAGCAGGCAGCCTTCTAAAGGATTGCTTTACTCAAATGGGGGTAAAAAAAGGTACACTGACAGAAGTTTCTGGGTCAGTCCTAAAAAATCTCCACTGTCTTGTAGGTTTTAAGAGACTAGTTTTTTCCTGACAGCTGAGTGTTTCCAGCCAAACACTTGACCTCACATTGGACATGCTGGGCTTTTAAAGAACGAACCATGTATCCATAAGGGCAGGACTCCTTAAAATTAAAAAACTCACCAGTATATGTTTGTTTAATTACATCCAACTCTGAAGGGTAGGTTATCTGTTTCCACCAGAAAAGAAAACAGTGATGTTTGTGCACAGGGTCCTAATTATTCCCCCTTCCTCTATCCTTGTCCATAAAGAGGCCCCATCAAAGCTCCCAACGATTAAAAGCCTACAGGTCGTTCTCCTATAAGGAAGCAATACTACTTAAAACAGCTATGGTTGGACTTTAACAGTTAAAAAAATAATAACCTTTAAAACCTAACTCCTAAAAAGTAAAGAGCTTTTAAATAACTAAATTAAAAAAAAAAAATCAAGACTTTATTGGATAAATGTTACACAACATTCTTTAACATTTAAGTCTCAGCATACTTTTGATGAGAAACAATTTTTGTCATTCAAGTCTACAAAATGAAATAGGCTTGTGAAGATTTGAAATACAGACAAAGGCAGCATGAAGCAAAGCTTAAATATTAAGCAACTAAAGCAATGAACGTGAAACAGCAACATGGTATGTCTAGATTTTAAATACCACCAAGTTTCATTTTTTACAAAATGAAAAGCTGGTTTATAACAAAACACCTTTGAGAATTTGTCATGAGAAAAAATATTTAGATACTTAAAATCTGACCTCTCCCAATTCTTTTGCCTTTATATTACTTCTTGGTCATTTCCATCACTCTGCACAAATAAAGAATTCTGAAGCTTAAAAATCTTGCGTATACAATCTGCCACAGCTCGGGGGCCATCTGGTTCTTGAAGTGAGCCTGAAAGGTACAGCTGGGGTCCGTACCTGAATGACCAGGACAGACCCGGCTGAAGCCCCAGGGCTGCGGGGCGGGGGCCCCACGGAAGTACACGTCTTCTTTAGAACCCCTGCTGCTACAGCTCCAAGCTGACTTCTTCCAGAGTTGATCAACTGTATAATGACTTCATGATAAAGAATTTTCCAAAAATACAATTTTAGAATGTGATCAACACTTTTAATAACTTGCCGTGTAATTAGGATTTGTATTAAACTCACTAGAAGCAAGACCGCTTACCCTTTCTTCTCGAGTCGTAAACCAGATCCTCGTCTGTTAGAGCAAATGTTCTCAACTCACCCAGAACCTTTTATTAATCCTGAGTGTGACATTATTCATTCCACACCTATACAGTAAGATTAGGGAAAGTTTGGACACTTGAGCCAAATGCTCAGTTAGTTATCTCTTATGTTGCTTCAAATGAATTTTGTATTTTTTTATTTTTTGGCATTTTCCCCCTTTTTTATATTAAGTAATCAATATGGATTATCTTTCTGGTTTAAAAAATAAATCAGTATTGCCGCTAAAAAACTTGTTTTATTATTAAAAGCATGGCACCATCAAATATAAAATGCCTTAAAAATGTAGTACTAACAGGTCCATCTGGTTTTCTCATTAATGTTTTCTCCATTCATTAAAAAAGAAAAATTAAGGTTTTTCATAATATGTATTTTCTAAAGACAAGAAAAACATTACGGTTTCCATTGATAAGAATTCATGCTCCAGGCATGAAGAATTCGATGCCGTCCTTATGGGTCTGTTTCCGCTGCTTGTTCTTTGGGCCAAGTCCCACCTGGCCCCTGTGAGAATTTCTTGCACTTAGAAGGAGGGGCTCTTCGTGAAGAGAGGTCCACATCAAAATTCAGATATTGTCACCTTTTCTAAACTAGAGGAAACCAGAAAGGAGAGGGAGAATACTAAAAAGCCTTTCCAGCTCAGTAGAATTAAGAACTGGCTCCTAGAGTATACATTTTCACTCCAAGATCAGCACTAGCCTATCCACTCTGAGTCAGAATTTGAAAGATAAGAATGTATTATAAAAATGTGCACAAAATGTTAAATACTGGTGGCAAATAAATACATCTTAATATGTTCCAACAAGCAAACATATATTCAAGATAATACAGCCCTGCTTTATTAAAGAAAAGATCCAAATTCTTTGTGGGATGGGGTGGGGCACTTTGCCATCCTTTTAGCAGGATGTTAGATAATCTTTTCTCCCGTTTCCAGTGGCACCCTGAAGGAAACCTTGGCCTCGGCATGTGTGACTACTGCTGTTTCAGAGGAGAGCCATTTGAGAAATAACCTCTGCTCATAGCTGAACTGATTAACAAACACTGAAGTAAGCACAAAGTTTTAGTATGAAAAATATTTCAGCATTTTGGCCATCCTCCTATGCCTTTTACGCCTGTCCAAACTGTACTGATAAGAACTTCACGTTCAAAAGATGTTACTGTCACTGATTCTCCAGACATAAAACTCAAGGTTTTTGTATGCGTATTTCACATCACTTTTCTCCTCATCTCATGCTCAATTTATTGCAATAGTTCATTTTTTATAAAATATTTCCCTAATGCCTATTCTTCGGTTTAATACAGCACGATTTGCAATGCCCCTTTATAGACCGTTGATGTTAACCACTGCCTTGACATGTACTTCTTAGTGCAGCTTGAACAATCTGAGTCTCCAACTGCATTCATCCTGATGCTCTGGTGTTCTCTGTCACTGCGGTACAGGTCCATGAAACCAGCAGCCTGCTAATGTCTTTGTGCTGAAATATAGTAAAGAAAAGGAAGAAAATGTAGTTAAGCACAAGTAATTATATGAGAAAAATGATGTCCTCGTTGTTTAAATTAAGCCCTTTATAGATTGTGGGATCACACCTAATTTTTTGTTTTAAATCAGTTAAACATGACCATTATTTTTTTGAGAAAACAACTTAATGCCATTCTAAACCACCAGAAGCATTCATGTTATTTCTGAAGTATATCTGGCCAAGCTCCAACACAAATAAAATGGTTGGCACCTTCACACAGTCAATCTGCACTTGAGTGTATTTTTAAAAATACTTGTTTATGAATATTTGCCTAATAAAGGGTGAATTTCAGCTTTGTCCTTTATGCTGCCATTTCTCGGGTAACGATCCAAAACTCTGCAAGTGAGCTTGGCAGCCGCGGACCACTGGGGGCACCAGCAGCCTTCCTCTAGCACAGGCCGCCACAGGCCTGCTAACAAAGTTACCTACAAAACGAGGCTGTGTAAAAATCAGCTGCAGACCACACTGTCTACATACATGCAAAAAGCCAAAGAGAGGGGCGTGGAGGAGGCCTCCTCAGAGGCAGACACAGCACATCAGAAGGCGTCAAGAGCACCAGTTTACAACCAGAGGGCAACTTCCACACACTAGTTAGACTGACCACAGTGTCCCTCATTACACCAGCAAACTGGAGTGTCGGCAGAGGCACTCTGCACCACACCTCCAACAAAAGTCAGGACTCAACGGAACATTTATAAAGGGCAAAGCGTATAAAAATCACTGCCAAGTAGCCCAACATCCAGAATGACGACCAGTGACCAGAATGCCCAACGTCACCAATCTCCCTTTAATACCAACATGTGGTAAGAAGCCCACTGAAACCCTCTATAATCTCTGATTATGCCTCTCAAACCTGGGGGCCTAAGTACCACTAAAAGTTTGAATTCCAAAAGAGGTGACCCGTGAAGAGAAAGATGATTTTTTTGGTCAAATGTATTTTTAAACCAAAGATATGGTATTTTCAGTGGAATAACGACAGACAAAATAAACATAGAATGCAAAAAGGAAAAAAGGAAAACCACCCCTATCCTTCCCAATATTTCTTTCAAACATTTCAAAGTAGGCATCTTTCCCATTCTGTGATAGAACTCTTGGCCTTTTGTTAACTTCCCAGGGCTGCTGTGCCTCCTTCACTTACTGGAGCAGGCCTGTAAGATAAATTTCACAGGGCTTCTATCACGTTTCTTCTAGAACAATGAAAAGCTACTACGAAGCACAAATACTGCACATATCAGAATGGAAGGTGAAGGTAATCCTTGCTTCTGAAGAAACAGAATGATTAACTGTTTTAAAATTTGACATCGAGCTAAGTTTTTATTTTCTAAAAACAGATATTATACTAATATAAGTATACTACTAATAAATGTAGACTCACAAAGAACTTTGGAAGTACATGTCCCCATTTTATAAAATGAAAGGAAAAAAGGTAAACAGCCAATCCCATGCACAATTCCATTTACTTCTACTTAGGACTCTCTCAGTATCTGGCTTCAACCTTAGTGAGGCCTATTCAAGTTGGCAAGAAAGCCAAGGATTGAAGCAGATCTTACCATTCCTATGAGAGGAGCGAAACCCTAAAAAAAACGGGATTCCCTCAAGAGATCACTGCAAGGGTGGCCACCATCCCATACAGGTAAGAGTCCAAAATCTCCCAGCCTCAGTCTCTCCTCCCGAATGTGCCATTCCGACCCAGCTTGCAAACTACAGCTCAAATGCAGCGATACAGCCCAATTACAGCTCTCCAGTGGCCGCTGACGCCAGAGGGCTACACGGCCTTAATGCAGGAAAGCGAAAAGATCACAGTTCAAAAGCAGCACAAAAATCCCTAAACTTTTCCTGCTGTATAAGCCCAAAATAAGCCTCTTAGGCGTATCCAAACAGGTTTTAATAAATGTACTTAATTAAATAGATTACAACTACATTTCAGCATTATCTTTTGCCACCCTCTGAGCTTTGACTTGTCTTATGTAAATGACAATGGTTTTGAAGTTAATTCACTAAGAATATATATATATGTTCATATATGGTTATATATATTCTTACATATACATTAAGAAGTAATGAATATAAATTGACAAAGAAAGATTGAGATAGTGAAAAGATAAAGAAATCCACTGTTGGACTTTCCATGGAGACTCTTGCTATCTGACATAATCTGCGATGACGCCTGACTTCTACCACCCTAGAGAAACGCCTCTCAATTCATGGAAGCTGGAAGGAGGCTGGCTCTACTTTTTTCCACAGCAGGTAACATCAGTTGAAAGTTATTTTCACTCATGAGAACTCTCACCTACATGAAGTACACCTAGCTACCAGGGTCAATGAAAACTAAGAAAAAGCAATTAATGAATTGTTTCACGTCTAGCCTAAGCTACTTGGGGAATGATCAAGTAATGACATGATGCCCTCTTCACTTTGTGGCAGGGCTTAGCACAGACAGACCTGCCCGTTTCACTGTTAACTTCAATGCTCCCAGTCTGAATCCACAGTGGTCTGTCAGACACTGTAAGGGAGCAGCAGCACTCGTCACTGTCTGATGTAATAGCTGCCATTTGTTGAGACCTATGGTAGAAAAAACCAAGTTAACAAAAATAAAGCAGTCATTCAAGTTCTTTTTAATCCATTTACCAAAAAAGAAAAATTTAAAAATAAGACCAAAATTCAGTTGAATCTTCATAATGAATTTATTCTAGGTAATTTGCTGGCTTCACAGAATGTGAAGCTTTTGTACTAAAGGAAAACAGACTCAAGGTGTGTACACACCAGCCTTGGCCAGGAGAGGGCACCCTCCGGCCCTAGTCCATTCAGCAGCAAAATGCCTCAGGGCACACCGAGATGCGGCCCTCCAATGCTAACTCACATTTAACGTCCCCACAAAAAACTTTTCCTAGCCTAACACTAGCCTAGCGGTGGAGTCCTGATCTCAGTATTCAAGGAGGGCTGAAGTCGTCATCCCTATTCGTATTTGAACTCATCATTAAGGAGTTCAGAGACCCTGTTTCGCAGAATGACCAAAAACTGCCTGAATCCCTTTCTCCTTTAATGCCAGTGCCCACCAGCGCCCACCAGCGAATACTGCTGAGGCTGAACAGACTGCGAGATCACACCTGCTTGAAATAAGTGTGACGAGACAAGCTTTCTCACTTAGGCTTTCAGAACAGAGACTTCAAATACTAAGCATATTTCAAATAAAGGATTGCTATTTTAAGCCTTATTTTTTTAAACATATTTGCTTGTCTGCTTACTTCCCTACTTTAAGTATAAATAAACAATTCATCTATCACATCAGTGTAGGCAACTCTGGGATCACTGATTTAGACAATGTTCAGTCCTTATAATATTTTTAAAATGGCAAGTTAAATCAGAAGCAGTACCACATAATTAAAAACTTTAAAAATGCTTTTCTGACACTGAAAAGGAGATAATTTATACACCTGACCTATAAACATAATTACTTCTGAATTTTAACTCAGAGAACAATTTTCTTAAATGAAGTTTAATAATGAGGTTATTTACCCTTTTGTTCCAGGAAAACTTAACTATACTATTTAGGTATATTTAATATACTATAAGTATTACTATTAACTATAACCTAACAGCAATCACACAAGAATAAAAGCAATCTGAAGGCACAATTTATCTCTGAACCTCTCCTTCCATAAGTACAACTTGTTAGCGTTCCACAATCACTCTGAAGAACCTCCTTTTGATTCTAGTCAAGAGTCAAGAAGCTGCCTCAGAGCAGATGGTCTTTCCTTGTGCATTTATTTCCCCCTCCCATCCCTTCAAACTCCACAGGAACTATTAACCTGCCAGTCTCTGGTCCACAGGGCCTGGCGCATGATTCTTTTCTGCTGGTGTTTAAGATGAGTTTCCCTCGATGCTTTTAGGGTCTCAAGAGTATTTCTTTAGAAATTGACCACATGCACAGGATCCATTAGGAAGAGTCAGGGACTCCTGGCAGTGATGCACTAAATGGAGAGAGACCCTCAGGAAAGGCAGCGATTTCATTGGAAATTACTTATTTTGTCCTTAAGAGAAAGCTTACATGCAAGCATGGCAACTATTCCTGGGAGGCAGCAGAGATATAAGGGGCAGATAAGAACAGGATACACAAACATTCAATTTCCCTTTTAGAGTGCATGAAAGAAGGAAGCAGAAAAGGTCATGCTCTCGTGGCAAAGCCCAGAATTAAAACCTAAAGAATTAAGATTATATACATGCACTTATTCAATGACTGAACATTCAATATAAATTTTCTCTTAATACAGTATAGTATGATGCAACATGACCAAGCAGGAAAAAGCATAAGTAACTGGTTAGAAAAATAGCTATTCAATTATTATTCTACAGTAATAGAATATTATTGTTTTACAAGAGACATTCTGGTTTTCTAGCCCAGTGCTATTTCTCTGACCAGTTATTTTTCTAGGGCTTTACGAAACCGCATAGTTCTTCCCAGCATACCAGGACTCACACCAAGATGTACCGCTTCCAGCCTGATTTCCTGCTAAAAGCTACACTGTGGGGGGAAATCACAGGTTTGTAATCAACAGCATCTCAAAAATGAGCCATGGGTAAAAATGACTACCCTCTGGAATATACAGCCACAACGCACACAGATCAAGGCCTTGGAATGCGAGGTATTTCCCTCCTAGGAAGGGGAAAAAAATCTCCTACTCAATCATACCAGTAGCAGTAAAAAAATATAAGGGAATGTTCGAATTAACGTCCACTTTTTCACCATTTGGCAAAATACTAGAATAATAAAACGCCAGAATCCCAGGGGAACACAGCATCTGTGCAAATTAGCTAATTTCTGCTACTTAAAAGCTGACAAGTGTAGCTTTGTGGTTCTAATACCTTGGAAAAGCTCTCCCAAGAGGACATGCCCCTGAGCCCCACCAGCTAGGATACTTCTCATTCTCTTTGGAAGGATTTGGGATGTGCCAGGCTTCTGAGACGAGAAGTGGTCGAGACTACCATCCCTCCTATGTCAGCCCCTGTCCTTGGCATAAGGGAGAGCAGACGTGGAAGACTAAGACTCCTGGAACTGACGCCATCCCTAAATGAATGGGGCAAGAGTTGAAATACAACGTTCATGCATCCTCCTTCACTATAATCCCCATGACCTCCAACCCAGCTGCCTTCCACAAATGCCAGCTGGAAATAGTTCATGCCTACTTCTAGATATTTATGGATGATCATACTATGATTACTGTAATTTCCAGGTAACACTGTTATAACATTTTTTCTGTTTATACTGAGTGTATGTTGCAGAAATACCAAGCTACCAGAATGAAATTTCTATGCCAGACACAGAAAGTGGTGGTTGTGGTAATGATAGCAAGTATTTACACAGGCTTTGTGCCAAGCACTTTATTGCTTTAAATATTTAAATTCTCACAATTACCTTGAGGAGGTACTATTATTCTCTTCATTTCACAGATGATGACATTGAGGTCACCTGCCTAAGATCACACAGCTTGGAGTGGCAGAGCTAAGTCAGGCTCTGAATCTAGGAAATCTGGCTCAAGCACCTGTACTTTCAACCATGTGCCAGAAAAGTGGAAGAGAATGATTGTTTGTTCAATAAAAACGTGATATTGGGCACTAGTGGTGCACAAATGTTAATGAATGCTCCAGCTCACCAGCATCACCGGTGAGTTATAGACTCCTGAGTATGCCTTTCTATCTTCTACACTCAACAGGATGACCCTCACATTTCTACAAAAACATTCTCAGACAAGCAAAAATTCTGTGATATTTTACCAGGGGGAAAAGCTATATTCCTTCTAGGCTTTTCAATAGCTTTTAAGTGAATCTCTGTGCTGGAGAGAAATAAATAGGGACACTCAGAGTTACAAAATTATCTCACATATTAAAAAAAAAAAAAACCCTTGCTAAAACTTGATATGCATTATAATTTCAAGTTTTTTAGTTTACATGAAAAGGAAAAAAATGTGACAACAGTATAACACTTTAGCTATGGAGTATCCAGTTTGCCTTCTAGATACTGACACTGGGATAGAAAAAAGTATAAGGGGTTTTAAATCATGATTTCTGGTTAAGATTCAGATTTCTAAGGCAATAAAAGGATGTTAACTGTCACATTCTTATGGTACAAGGAAAATTCAGTATTTACATAATGGCTGTGTTTTCAGCTTTTTTTTTTTAAAGGAAGATTAGCCCTGAGCTAACTACTGCCAATCCTCCTTTTCCTGAGGAAGACTGGCCCTGAGCTAACATCCGTGCCCATCTTCCTCTACTTTATATGTGGGACGCCTGCCACAGCATGGCTTGCCAAGCGGTGCCATGTCCACACCCGGGATCTGAACCGGTGAACCCAAGGCCACTGAAGCAGAATGTGCACGCTTAACCGCTGCGCCACCGGGCTGGCCCCTCAGCTTATTTTTAATGAGACTTTACAAAAATACCAGGAATTTGAAGAAAAAATAGTTAATTCATGCTTAAGTCAAGTTTTAAGACCAGGTATTTAAAAACTGATCTGTCTTCACATGAAAGGTTTAAGAAATTGTTTTACAAACAAAATCCATCTAATTTATTCAGCTGGAAAATGATAATTTGACTCACAAATTCAGCATTTTGATAAATCCTGATTATTTTTGAGTCTACAGTTTCTTTTCCTTTATATCTCCCTACAACCAATCTGTAATTTGTGCCATAATAACACAGACATCTATAAGAAAAAACTCAAGTTTGGCAGTTAGTTTTTTCAGAGATTAAGTAGATGCATTAAAATTTGACTCAATCCATCCCAAGATGGATTAAAAGGCATGATGTAAAAATTAACTTAAATCAATATTTTTACCAAAGTGTGGTACACAAGATGATCTCAGAATTTTCATAGATTTATCTACATATATCAAGGCATATTTGTTTTCCATTAATTGTACTGGCATAATAAGTGGAAAAAGTAAGAGTACGCAAATTTGAAAATATGGCAAAAATGTGATGGTATGTAAATAATTTAAGTTTTGGAAAATAATTAATTCTATTACTAAAATTATTAAAATGGTTTCCATATTCATAAGATTGTCTAAAACAATTGTTTTTGTCACTGGGAGGGGATGGTTTTAACCTAAACCGACTCTTAAGAGTACTTAGTGGGTAAATGCAAGCACACTAATTCACCTAAAACTTTCACCAAGAGGCGATTAGTCCTTAAAAATGGGGGCACCATTATGAGCACTGTCCAAGACTGCAGATTAATTAGGAAGGAATCCTGGAAGCCAGGCTGCCAGCATCATGTTCCTATCACAGGGCTTGACCAAGAAAAACACTCCTGTGACTTAATTTCCAAACACCTTTTAGAACAATACCATCCCAAATTTAAAAGATTTTTATCAAAAACCAAATTACAGACGGATAGTGGTGATGGCTGCACAACAATGTGAATGTACTTAATGCCACAGAACTGTACCCTTTAAAAAAATGTTTAAAATGGTAAATTTTATGTTAGGTACATTTAATGACAATTTTTAAAATACCAAACATAAAACACAAATTACAGTGCTCTATTAGTATGACAAGGAGAAAATTATTTCTACCTAAAGTCACAAGTGAAAAAATCCTTGAATCTATAAATGTTAAGTCTCTTACTTGAGTACAGATTAAACAAAAAAAGTTGAACTGTTTCTATTCTGATCTTAGTGCCAACTATGCAAGATAAAGACACTAAGACATCCTGGAAAACTAAAAATATATAGACCATCTATATCACTATGACTTTAAACTTCCTATTCCTTGATTCAAAATAGCACAACAGAGCATCTTAATTGCTAAAGCTTTCATTTTTTAATTCTATTCACTCCGTTGAATGAATACAGTAAGTGTACAAACTGTAAATACAGAATATGAAGAGCCTATTAACTAAGCCAGAACCAGATAAAAGTAATTCATGTAGCTTAGCTGTTTTATTTTCTCCTGGCAATTGGTACACCACTAGCCTCTTCTTCTATTTCTAAATTCCGTGTTACGCCTTTCAGTTAGAGATTGTTTTAACAGCAACCATATTAATGCAATCCCAAAGCAAACACTAAATTTGTCCCAACTTAGAAATAGGGTCTTCCTTCTCTCTGGCAAATTCCCTATTGGAGGCCATCACTGGGCCCAAGTCAAAATATCCTGAATCAAAACATATCAACTTTACCAGACATATGCCAGTTTCTTCTCTGAGTACTTAACAAAGTGAATCAATCCAGCACAAACCACAGAAAACTTCACAATTTAAAAGGGAAATCTAATTTTAGATTCAAATTATAGATTTCTTAAAGTATTTCAATTGAGTTATTCTATATAAAGGTATGTATATGCATATAAAAGAATGTAAATGTGTATCTTTCCTTCAACATAACCAATATTAAGTACAACCTGCTCAAATAGGGGTGCATCTCAATCTTTTGTAAATTAGAAACTCGGACCCACTAATGCAAACATATCCATTTAGTTGACTTCAGTAACAGTTCCATATTCTTTGCCTGCAGTCTGTCTTCAGACGTATATTCCTGTCTAGTCTTGGTACTAATCTAAAATTACTATTTATAGATTTTCCCATCAAAACCAGAGGGACACACCATCAAGTCATGCAAATGGGCTTCAGACTAGTGAATTCTACTTCATCTCACTGATACCTTTTAGGTCTCTGTTTCCACAAATAAGTCAAATAGATATTTCCTTTCAAATAAACAGTCAGCTCTCTGGTCTATAAATTCTAGAAAACTAAAAGGGAAAAATACTCTGATGCTTTTAAATTTCTGAGAATTTCTAGAAATAAAGACATCTTTGTTTTTTGGTTTTTTTTTTGAAGATTGGTACCTGAGCTAACATCTGTTGCCAATCTTTTTCTTTTTCTTCTTTTCCCCAAAGCCCCCCCAGAACACAGTAGTATATTGTAGTTGTAGGTCCTTCTGGCTGTGCTATGTGGGACACCACCCTGGCACGGCCTACATGAGCAGTGCCATGTCCATGCCCAGGATCCAAACCAGGGAGACCCCACGCTGCTGAAGCAGAGCGCGCGAACCCACCCACTTGGCCAGAGCCGGCCCCATCTTTGGCTTTTTGGACAGCTCTTACTTCACCTGGTGTCTCCCCTTGTAATCCTTAGTTTTAGCCATTTTTCTTAGATGGCTGGAGATTTGGCCTAAACTGAGTTCTCTCTCTGAAAGAGGGAAAAACCCATTTGGTTATCTCTGTACAAAGAATAAATGCCTCCTTTAATCATTTTAAAGAAAAATGTAAAAGAAAAATGGCTACAATTCCCCCAATTCAAATCCATCTCCATCTGTAGTAGACACTAGACAAATTTATCTGGCTGCTTAAGAAATTTCTATTTAAGTAAAACGTTAATGTGCAGCTATTGGATTAGTGTATGGAATGTATATTTTAAGACTACAGAAATTCTTTAAAATTTGTTTCCCTATTCCCTAAACTTCAGATAAAATATGCCAAACTGCCAGTTTAGAATGGAGGGATCATTCGGCATGATAATTAGAGATCATGCACACTTGTGACTATGCTTCAACCTTTCCTCAAAGGGATGGACTAGAGGAAACTGGGTGTTACTTTTGTATTCAACAATCATGATTTTATTATTTTCTTTCTTTTTTCCCATAGCTTCTGAAACAAATCAAATCTGATTTATGCCACAAGAGCACATTTGCCAAACCACTTGACTTGATTACCAATATCCTGTCAAAACCACTATGTTATGATAAACTCACCTGGATCTTTCTTTACATAAAGACTTTGAATTACATATTTTAGGTGACTTTTTGCACTACCCTGTTTAAGTCTTTCTGAGCTTTAGATTGAAATCTAATTCAAATCTGAAATTGTAATTCAAATATATCTGAATGAACAAGTTTATTAATCTGAAACAAATACTCAGATAATTTAAGATACTTCCTCAAAACTCCTCAATCACGCTGTGAACTTCTTTCAACCTGTTATAATCAAAGAACTTCAAAAATAGTATAGTTGTTTCTGTTTGCAGGAAAGAATATGTTCTATTCAAGTGAAACATCTTTTTATTCAATTGTGTGTTTATTATAATCAAAAAGCATTGACTGAGTTCCTCAGAGGAAATTCTACTTGCTTTTGCAGAAATCAGTACATAAATCATAGAAGTCCATAATCTTAAGGAAGCTGACAGACTATTGATTTTCAATCTCTATTAATCTTTTCATCATTAATTCCACAGTAACTAAGATATTTCAACTTGGATTACTTAGAAAACTGCAAAAAGTTGCTCTTTAAGTTTCAAGTTTCCAAAAGTGTCAAACTGACACTGTATCAAATTTAAAAGTTAGACACAAAAGTATGAAAGCAACTTAAAAATCTTGGGATAAACTTGCCTCCAGAGGCAATCAGATATATTTTTCACTAACAATACAAAGCTAAAAATGCAAAGAAATCAAATCGTAGGGACAGATGGACCATGCAGAAAATAGTAGGCTAAGTTACCAGCCCCAACAGCAGTGGGACTTGAGGCAGAAGACCAAGCAGAAAAGAGACTGGTTCTAATTACCCAAATATAAATTTTTTTAAAAAAAATGAAGCATGTGGTGAAATATTAAGGCTAAAAACAAAAAAATTAAAACCCACACATTTATGAGAAATTGGCAGGAGAAGGGTCTCAAATCTAGAAGCATCAGACCTCTATACAACAAAACCTCATTTTAAGAGTATACTGATTAATCACTTACTATTTGATTTTACCTACGCTCAGATAATATATTCTCTGATAGGGAAAATAGGAAAATAAAAGTTTGATTTTTCACTTCGTCTACACACTATTACAAAGAATAATTTTCTACCAACTTGAAATTTTTCAAAGCTTTTTGAGAAACACACACAAATAATTTGGATTTAGTTGATTTTATTTACAGCTTGTTTTTTTACATTTCAGAGCATTACACAATTACATTTTCTCATTTTCTGACCTGCAAACAGATACCTTAAATGAAAATATTTTTTAAAAATTATCAAATTAGGTACATCCAAAATGCAACAATTACACATATGACAATTAATTCACAAAGTGTAATTTACTAGGACGTATCCTAAGAATTTAGGAACAGCCAGTCAGGAAATCTGACCAAATTCAGCAATCGACTATTTACATATCCAAAGACAAAGCTATCTAAACTCCCAAACCAGAAGTTTGAAAGTTTTTGTTAAATAACCATTGGACGAAAGAGAGAGAGTGATGATTCAAACCTAGCCAGCTGTGACAGTCTCAATCTCAAATACTGGGATAGTTACCCAGTCTGCAACTGAATAGCAAGCATCTCAGTTTTTCAGACACCTATGCGCCATTCTTGCACCATTATGCACATAGAAAGGCTATGTTCGTTAATTAAAAAGCAAGTAGTCATTAAATATCCACACTATTCCCCCCAGCTCACCAGCCCTTACTGCAATCCCGAATATGCAACCTGTGTCACATAGTGACAGGCTATATTTTATATATATGTGTATATACACACACATATATGTACGTGTCTGTATATATATACACACATACACACAGTACTAGGTACAAATGGCAATTAACAGTCCCTGCGAAAATTCATTTTCAGTTGAGGCTATGGCTCCTATGCCTTGGGATGGTTTTAGACGTCAAAACTGAAAAATACTGCTAAAATCTCACTTCCTTAAGACAAAATTTGATTGCTTGTTCAGTTTAAGCTTCTCAGTCTAAAAATGGCTATAAGGTAAGTATAAAAAAAGCAGCCAACTGAGTGCAATTTCTCTCTCCAATTTGGCCAGGCTATTTCATAGAAGTTACTCCTAACTAAATTAGGAGATCTGTGGCGCCTTCCAATGGTTCTTGCCTACCTTACTGTCCATGTTCACGTTTCAAACTGTGTCAACAGAGCCCGCACTTCAGGGGTCAGCTGCTTGGCAGCCTTAGCTGCCTCTGTGATAGCCTTGCGATACAGGCCCTTTCTCTTCTTATTAAAGCGTGACTGGAAGTTTTCTAAAAAGGGGGAGAGTTGCGAAAGAGCAAGGAAAGACGTTGTTGGAGACCCAAACCATGAAATACGGGCCTCCTGTCGAACTAAAAGGCCGTTATCTTTCCGGCTCACAGTTATAGTAAGAATACGGGCTGGCCACCAAGGGAAGCCATATATCTTGGCCCAAACAATGTCCCCTACACATATGGTCCTGCCATCTGGTGTGACGCATTTAGAGACGTTTTTGGAAAAGACTTTCATTTTCAAGGAATTACTGAGCTTTTTCTCTTCCTTTGAAGAGGAGGAAGTGGAGGAGGTGGAAGGTGCATGCATACTGCCTGGAGGAAAATCAAAGCTTTCAGAAGAACTACACTCAGAGTTGGAGGATTTCAGATCATCTGTGCTATCAATGCTACACACTGAAGCACTGGAAGAGTCAGATTTCTTTTGATTTAGGGTCATGTAAACAGAGATATTGCTTTTGCTGCCCTTTTTGCCCAGTGTCTGTGGTTCCTCCTGCTCACCAGGCACAAGCACTTCGTTTGTGTCCTGAACCTCACAGCTGGCCTCTTCAGGGCCGTCTGAGGGACTCTGATTTTCTGAAGGGGCCTCACCTGCTGAGCGGGTAGAGGTGCAGCGAGACTGGGGCTTGGGTGCCATCTTGCCACTCCGCATTTTCTCAAGTCCTGTCTTCAGAGAGGAGTCATTTTCTTCATTCCTGTACCTTTGTGGTTTTAAACGAACCCGGGGTGGAAGGGAACCTGAGCTAGGATTCTGATAGCGGCGTGTGAAATGGACTTTTGAATGTGCATTTTTGGACGTAGAGGTTTCACTTTGCTTCTTTTGTGCCTTTTCTTTGGCAATTTTCAACACTTCCCGAGCTTTTGCATGATCCATGTTCTTACTCTGGAGCACTTTTTTAGTACTTAACTGAGCTTTTGATGTGTTGGCCTGAGCAGAAACTTTGACTACTCTGCCTCTGCTGTGAGCAATATTTGAAACCTTAACCACAGCGTTTCTTTTCTGGCTTTCATTTTGGTTTTTCCCATCCACTTTATGGTCAGTTTTCAGTTTTTTGTTCACAGTAGTTACGCTTTCATTTCTCCGTTTTTTATCTTCATATTTAGAAGAGTCACTTGCACTACTACCTTTTCTAATTTCCTTTTTTTCAGCAACAACACTGTTTTTACATTTGTCACACAGGACTTGCCTGGGCCGTAGTTTAATAGCATTCATTATTGAAGTAGGTTCTTCCCTGTACATCTTTCGTTTGGGTCGTTTAATTTTCCGAGGAGGTGGCTGAGGTATTGATTGGTTATATGTGTCCCTGATAAACAAAGGGGGAGGATAAGGTGCTCCTTCGTGGAAGAGAGGAGGTGGTTTGGAAGTCCACAGGCTTTCAGCCAAGCTCGGCTCGGGAGGCGGGACAGGAGAGGGATCCCCAGGAACAGCACCACTCGCTTCACGCTGGACTTCTGTCCCTTCTTGGAATGTATTACTTTGGAGCTGCATGGCTTCAGGTTTATCCTTATATTCCCTTTTGGGAAATACTGTCACAGGGATCCCATGGGGCCCAAACCTTTGAAAGAAATGAAAGAAAAAAAGAAGCCATTAAGTTACGTCTGTAATTCAATTTCTTAAACAACACCTAATGTTTATTTGTATGACCTTTCCTGAAAACTATTTCATATAAAAGAACAAAACAAGAATCTACTGGCCACCTCCCCTCAAAAGTCCCAAGGCCCTCCTACATTTTATTGGTCCTACATTTTAGGTGCAAATAGAAATACTCAAATGGTTGCTCTAAGCAATGCCAGGACAGCTGATCTAATGTAAGAGACCTTTTGAGTCTTGACTCAGAAGGGATGTTCTATCAGATAGATTAATATGAAGAGTCATCTAATATTACGCTCACTGAACTGAAGACAGCATGTCCAGGAAATGGAACTGTAAAACTGTAACACATATCTTCCCCTGGTTATAACAGCTTTCAAAAGCTTCACAAAACAAGTTCAGCCTTAACTACCCAAAAACACTGATTCAGTAAAATCCCATCTCAACTTTATTGCTTAATTGCTAAAGATTCCAGGACAGCTGCTCCTTTACTCTTGCATCCCAACCCTTAGGCCCTTCATCCACACAGCCCTCTCCCCACAACTACAAGAACACAAAAATACTAGAAATTCAGATACTCAAATCACTTTAAAACCAGACAGGTTAAGAGCTGTGGCCTTCTAACTTCTTAAAATCACATCACACATTAGGAAATATTTTCACATTGCAATCCAATAAGAACAATTATGTATGTATACATGCACGCTTATATACATACAGTAAATAAACATACAATTAAGCAAAAATTTCACTAAATACTTAACCTTATGTTATGTGATATATAATGCTATTTTTTTCTACTCTGGTCTATTTCATTTGTTTTAATGCTAATCAGACACATTAAGTGGATTTCAAAACTCCCTTATGGGTCCAGATCCAGTTTGCAAAGCACTGGCATAGAAACAAATCTTTACAATTCTCAGTTTCTAATAAAACAGGGGTCAATAACCTAATTTCTCATGTAGAATTAGAAATAACTGTGGCTCAACCTGTCTGGGCTAAACATCAAGAATCTTTAAGCTAAACTTGCTATCCTCAGATTCCTGCACATAAAACAGTATCACACTACCAAATAAATTCATCATGTACATACTAACATGTTAATTTTATGCACTATTTGATTCAAACAGTATTAAACACAACACAATGCTAATGTCGATCCTTTAAGGCACAGGTGCTTAGAACCCAGGATCAGCTTCAGGTAGTCAGGTAGAATGGCTGACATTAGATGCAAATGTTTTATATGTCTGTTTTCCTGGAGTCTTTGGTTCTCAGGTTCTCTAAAATGCCCTTAAGCCCCCAAAAAAGGTTGAGAATACCTCTGTTGAGATTAGGTACTTCCGGCTGTGGACACACCTAAACGCAGGCAGGAATATAGGAAGAGCCAACACCAACAGGATATCTGCTTCTAACACCTAATAGTTTTCTTCCTAAAGTCTTTTGTCAGCTTGGCTACCACCAACCAACAACTTAAAGCAAATACTTACAAACCACAAAGGAAGAAGACTATTTTACCTAGAGTGGGACAAGTTTGGGTCTGGGCTAGTCCACAAAGGAAGGACACCCTCCTCACTGTATCAGACTCTGCAAAAGGGAGGCCTCTTATTCTAGGAGCATCTGAGACCTAAGTGTTTGCTTCCTTACTCCTTGACTGCAAGGCACTTTGAGCATTTAGCCTTTTCTTATACACAGTCACTCAATAACCACTTTTTCAAGACAGGACGAAGAAGAGGTGATTTATGTGTTTTAACGTAGAACTATGTAAAATATAACTTATCTGAAGTGAGACCACTATTAACAACAAAATTTTCAAAGTCGTAAGAAGCCATCATTTTACCCCCATCACTCTTTCACATGATGTTTCCATAGGTGAATAAACAACAAATTTCCTTTCTTTTATTAGGAAGAACTAAACTACAATCATCTTAATGTTAGGGGTGAAGTTTCACAGCTCTCTCTTACCAACTTCCTATCCTCAGTGAGGCATTACTAACCCTCCCTACATGCAGTTTTGCACGTGTAAAACGGGATAACACTATGTCCTGCCTTAAAGTATCAGGTGAAGATTAATAGGTCAATAATGTTAGCCATTTTTCTTGGCTAAAATTTACTTCATTTAAGTAATTCGATCTTATTTTCAACTAATACTTTACTAGAGTTTGGGATCCTTTCTGTATCTTTATTATCTCAATGCAAGGATAACCCAGCCAATTATTTTAAAGCTGTTTCTAACAAATGAGCTGTGGAATCTGATATGTTTACCCTCATGGAGTTTAGCAACAAAACTATGGTCTCTTAAAAATCCTAAAACCTAATTCCTGCAACACAACACTGTGCTGTTCAAAAGTGGAGACTCCACAGCCCTGCCCAAGACTGACTCAGACTGTGCCAGGGTGGAAGCCAGGGTCTGCACTGTTAGCAGGCCCTTCTGCCTCAGCTTGTCCTAAGGTGACGATACTTCTGTCCCCTGTGAACGCCCACCAAAGGGCGACCTCAGCAGAGGAAGGCTTCCCGATCAGTGAGATGGCAGGCTGACTACTGGCCCTCACCTGAGCTTTTTCTAAAAGAACGCGTTACAAATACTCTAGGAGTTGACTAAAAAGACACAAAGTCTCTCCCCACCCCTTCTTTGTGCAGAAGGAGGGTATTTATTAACTATTAGTGACTCACTCTGACCCTTACCCACCTTCAGGCTGCTTTAATCACTACCCAAAAATTCTAAAGGAGAAATATTCAAGTGTTATGGCTTAATTAAAAATAACTTCTGGGGAAAACTAGGTGAGTGTACAAGAGACTTCTCTGTACTATCTCTGCAACTTCCTGTGAATCCATAAAAAGTTTTTAAAATAGCTATCTTCTTAATAACTTAGGAGTAACAGGTGCCAAAATTTTGAGGAGGGAGAATAGTGGGGCTTAATAGTCATTTTGTGTCAAGGCAAGAGAAAATCACTATGAAAAAGAATCCTCGGCTAATATAAAGGTGAAACAAATGTAAATGTATTTAAGCCAGAATTCAAAATGTGGCTATTATAGGAAGTACGATATTTCTGGTATTTGGGTTCTACTTTAGATGTGAATTTTATTGATGACTAAAATTCAGTAACAGCTTTGCCTAAATGAAGCCTTTATTCACCCACTGATAAGCTTTACAGAATTATGGTATTTGCTCAAGATTTCTAGCATTACCAATCAATCCTATAGCTAACTATGCCTCATTTTTTGGAGTGAAGCTCGTAACAATCATCCAAATTCCCTTTCCAAAGGAATACCTCAAACAAACTAAAAATGTTTACCAACAACTCCATTTTTTTAAGTCAGATATATTTAGAATTCTTACCTCTTACTCTGAAAGTGTTTTTAAAATGCTGATGTAGTGTCCATCAGCCTTAACTTCACAGCAAACTCAATCAACTCATCTCTTGACCTTAGATTACATTATTTTCCTTCCTGTTTACAACAGTTTAATAGTGCTCAACTGATTCTCATTTTCTTCCCTCAATTCTGGTTGCCAAGCTCCAACTGCAGGAGGAAATTCTTTTTAAAATATTATACAATAAAAATAAAGAAACAGGGCCGGCCCGGTGGCATAGTGGTTAAGTTCCCACGCTCCACTTCAGCAGCTCGGGGTTCACGAGTTCAGATCCCAGGCACAGACCCAGCACCACTCATCAAATCACGCTGTGGCAGTGTCCCACATAAAGTGGAGGAAGATTGGCACAGATGTTAGCTCAGGGCCGATCTTCCTCACCAAAAAAATAAATAAATAAAAATAAAGAAACAAAAAACTAAGGTATTACAAACTTTAGGCTACCAAACAGAGGTCCTGAGGAATTCAACACTCAGGAAAAAAGTTCAGGAGGGTTAGTTGAGACAGACCCCAACATTCTGGCTGGACCAAATCTCTATCCAATAAACAGATCAACAGAAGAGAAGAAGAATCCTTCCCCTCCCAGAATTGTTCTCCTCTTACAGAGTCTGCAGTAGGAAAAAATTATGTGCAATTAACCACTTGAAAAATAGTATCCAGATT
Organism: Equus quagga; assembly: GCF_021613505.1. Classification (NCBI taxonomy): domain Eukaryota; kingdom Metazoa; phylum Chordata; class Mammalia; order Perissodactyla; family Equidae; genus Equus; species Equus quagga. Next base: position 61,778,021 of record NC_060273.1, on the reverse strand, counting down.
TATTTCATTTCAAGCAGATGATTTCAGAAACAACCGCTCCTTAAATTAGCAAGATTAAATTATAAAGGGAGGAAAACTGTGAAGCAAGCTTATTTCGGTTCATATTTCATCTCTGTGAGATTGGTTATTATGTCAAAGTTTAATCTCAGGACAAATGAAAGAAATTCAATAGTCAACTACATGCAACAGAAAATCTTACAAAATAAACGTACATCTGTGCCTGAAAACATTAAAACTATGAGCTAGCACACCCACTTCTGGGTGTATACCTAAAATAATTGAAAACAGGGTCTCAAAGAGATATTTGCACACCCATGTCCAAAGCAGCATTATTCACAATAGCCAAAAGGTGGAAACAACCCAAGTGCCCATCAATGGATGAATGGATAAAATGTGGTATATACATACAATGCAATATTATTCGTAGTTAAAAAGGAAATATTGTGGCCGAGTGGTTAAAGTTCACACTCCACTTCAGTGGCCGGAGTTTGCAGGTTCAGATCCCACGCGTGGACCTACACCACTCATCAGCCATGTTGTGGTGGCATCCCACATACAAATAATAGAGGAAGACGGGCAAAGATGTTAGCTCAGGGCTAATGTTCCTCAAACAAAAAGAGGAAGATTGGCAACAGATGTTAGCCCAGGACCAATTTCCCACACCCCCCAAAAAAGGAAATCCTGTCAAATGCTACAGCATGGATGAACCTTGAGAACATTATGCTAAGCAAAATAAATCAGTCACAAAAAAACAAATACTGTATGATTGCACTGACATAAGATATCTAAAGTAGTAAATTCACTGAAACACAAAGTAGAATGGCGGCTGCCAGGGGCTAGGGGGAGGGGAAAATGGGGAGTTGTTTAACGCATATAGAGTTTCTGCTTTGCAAGATGAAAAAGTTCTAGAGATCTTTTTCACAATAATGTGAATGAACTTAACACTACTAACTGATCTATACACTTAAAAATGGTTAAGATGGTACATTTTATGTTACGTGTCTTTTTTGCCACAATTAAAAAACTTTTCAAACTGTGTATCTACTAATGTAGAGGAGAAAGTTTGATGAGAAACAGTGAATTTCATGGTGGCAAAGGAATTATCAGCTCAAGAGAAATAACAGTCAGTGCCCTGGAGAATAACAGGACAACATGCCGCCCTAAGCGAGAATCTCAGGGAACACGTCAAAGACGCCACACGCCTGCGCTGTGCTGCTGCGAGAACAGCACTGCCCGCGCAGCCTGAGCCTCTCATGAGCAAGGAGCAGGCGACCCTATGCCAGGAATAGCCCCTATTACATGTATTCTTTATTATCCTGCAACCAAATGCAATGCACGATCATTTACTGGAGGAGGAAAAAAGTTTTAATGGACATTACTGGCAAAATTCACAAAATAATGAAATACGGGCTGCGAAATTGATAAAGCACTGTCAATGGTTCTTCAATTTGAAAACTGTATTGTGGTTACGTCCGAGAATATCTTTATCTTAGGACATAATTGCTCAAGTGTTACGGGGTAAAGGAGGACGACGTGTGCAACCTATTCCCTAACAGTTCAAGAAGAAACTGTGTACACCAAGAATGATAAAGCACGTGGCGAAATGTTAAAACTCAGTGTACGTTGTTATAGACCTTTATGATTTCAACAAAATAACTGAAAAACAAATTAGTGAATCTAGATAGACTTTATAAGAGTTCTCTATGTTTGAAATTATTTCAAAATAAAGTTTAAAAAACTAGTTTTTAAAAAGTATAATCTTAAATACAGTTTACCTCAGTTCCACCAAAAATACTGTTTTATATACTGTTAATCAAAGTATACAAAAAAGAGGGGCCACCCCCTGCCCAGTGGTTGAGTTCCTGGCTCCGCTTTGGTGGCCCAGGGTTTCACCAGTTCAAATCCTGGGCTGGACATGGCACCACTCATCAGGCCACGCTGAGGTGGTGACCCACATGCCACAACCAGAAGGACCCACAACTAAAATATACAGCTATGTACTGGGGGGCTTTGGAGAGAAGAAGGAAAGACAAGAAAAAAGAAAAAAGAAAATTTGTCCTACTTGAGCATAAATGTCAGCAAACTCACCTCAAGTGCCACTAAGCACAAACTCTACATTGGAATGCAAGTATGCTAATTATCGGAGAGTATAAAGCGAGGTCCCAGCTGTGGGGCCCAACTTCAGGAGTGACCAGAAGGCACCAGTCCCTGCCACAAGGCTGCAAGCGCAGAGGGAAAGGAACCCCCGCAGATGGCGCTCAGGAGGGTGCTCTGCAGGAACAGACCACACCCAGAAGCGCCTAGCAGATTAAGAGAAGAGTGGTTACCTATTTTTGAATGTTGGTAACCAACTTAAGTTGGTTTACAAAGTAAAACACTGAGCAGGTGAGGCAACAACCACGAGGACCAACGCAGCACAGGAAGCGCCATCAGCAGCCTGCTGCCCTCCTCCACAGGAGCCAGGCAGGAGGCTTCAACAAGCCCTGAAGTAACAGTGGTCGCGGCCGAGAAGCGGGGGGCAGAAGAGGCTGTGCACGAGGGCGGGCGTCATTAGCAGGGTCAGGGAGAGTGCAAGGAGGGAGAACGCTAGTTTCTGGAGAGGAGGTCAGTCAGGATGTCTGATTACACAGTGACGGGAATGAAAGCGTCCAAACCATTTTGTTAAAAACTGAAGCTCAGCTATGCTTGTCTGGTCCCATCATTCAGTAAGTACAAGGAAGAGCACAAAAATACCTTCCTTTCCCTAACTTTGAAATGTGTCATTCTCAAGGGTGAGCCCTTTTCAACTGTTTTAAAAGCATCCAAGCAGCAGAGACTTTAAGGACTCAATTTCCCTGATGCGACTGTAACTTCTCTTCGTGAGAAGGCCCACCATTCCTCACTAGCCATCGGCCCAGGGATTAGTGGGAACACAGGAATGAGCTGTCTCCCACTCTCCATTCATGCAAGAAGCTCCTAGTTCTCTCACTCCCTCGTACAGTAATTGTCATCCTTCCTCATTAAGCACAAGGGGGAAGTTATATTTCACCAGTGTTATCTGAAGCTTCTACAGTCTCTCAAGGTATTTTAAAGATGCAGATTATACTGTGGGCCACAATACAATGAATTTAAGTTAAGTGGCTATTCAAGCAAGCCCATATTAACTGACTATAATAGCTGTTGTCATTCATCCTACTTCTGCTACTCAGTAGCTACTGCATAAAATAGAATAATAGTTAACACTTACTATATGGCAAGTACTATTCTAAATATGTACTCATTTACATTAATTGATATAATCATCACAACAGCCCTATTAAAGTACTATTATTATCCCCATTTTACAGTTGAGGAAACTAAAGAATAGAGAGGGTAAGTGACCTCTCCAAGATGACACAGCTAGTAAGCAGTAGAACCAGGATAGAAATCCAGGCAGTCAGCCCAAAGTGGGGTTCTTAACTACTGCCTCCCCTCATCTCATCAAGTTACTTAAGCCTCTTCTCGACCTCGCTTCCCCACGAAGGGAGTGGAGCAGCTAGCAGGTCCACACGCTCTTTTCTGAATTCTATGGATGTAGACAGGCTTCAGAATTTGTAATTTTTCTGGTTTGCAAAAGATAATAAGCACCCTATTATCAAGCGTATTAACATTTCAGCAACTAAATGAAAGGACATTCACACTAAACGGGATAAATAGACTTAACAGCCTCAGATAATTTCAGGTTAGGATAGGTTTTGCCACCAAAAAAAGTAAAAAACTAACAAAAGTTCAGTTTTCAGAGCTTTTTGGATTTTGGAATCGCAATTAAGTAACATGATAGAACTGTCAGCGTGATTAAATAAAAATGGGGCCCGGCCTGTGACCGAATGGTTAAGTTTGCCCGCTCTGCTGCAGCGGCCCGGGGTTTCGCTGGTTCGGCTCCTGGGCGCAGACATGGCTCTGCTCATCAGGCCACGTTGAGGCAGCGGCCCACATGCCACAACTAGAAGAACCCACAACTAAAATATACAACTGTGTACTGGGGGGATTTGGGGAGAAAAGGCAGGGAAAAAAAAAAGATTAGCAACAGGTGTTAGCTCAGGTGCCAATCTTTAAAAAAAAAAGATTAAATAAAAATGTACATAATTGCTTACCATACGGGCTAGTACACAGTAAGCAGGCACAATATATGGTAATTATTATATTAAAATTAAAATTATTCCATTTTATTAACTGTAAGTGAATAGATGATGTATTTAACTGAAAGCCCCAAGTATTACAAGGGTTCTGCAGGAATTCTGGGTGCCCAAACGGTGAGGAGAGGAGGACGACGACTAGCAGCATAAAAACAAAACATGCTCCAGTGATGAACCAGAGTACCAGGAAACATCTTCCTGCAGTAACTGGTGGGGAGGGAGCTGCAGCAAAGTCTTAAAAGGAGGGCCTGCCCAGTGGTGCAGTGGTCAAGTTCGCATGTTCCACTTCAGCGGCCCGGGGTTCGCTGGTTCGGATCCCGGGTGCCGACATGGCACTGCTTGGCAAAAGCCATGCTGTGGTAGGCGTCCCATGTATAAAGTAGAGGAAGATGGGCATGGATCTTAGCTCAGGGCCAGTCTTCCTCAGCCAAAAGAGGAGGAGTGGTAGTAGTTAGCTCAAGGCTAATCTTCCTCAAAAAAAAAAAAAAAAAAGTCTTAAAAGAACACTCTCTAGCCATAACAATTTACTCAAATCTTCTAAAAAAAGTCTATTCAATACTCTTTTATAAAAACCACAGATAGCTTTTGGAGGTGGGGAAAAAACAGGTTAAACACTAATAATTTAGATGTTAAGCTCTCAATCATATACCTTCAAACAATCCTCTAAAAAAACTTAACCTGGATAAATAGATTTTGAAATAAAAATGGAAACAACTATAGTAGAGAAAACACATGCTTCGGTCTATTTAAAAGCAAAAATAGTAATAACAGCTGTATAGTATTCAAATTATTTAACTTCCTAATAGTAAATTCTTCTTTTAAAATAACCATCCAAAAAAATGATAATACCCACAAAGTGGCAAAGTATTTTTAAGAGTAGACAAATGTTGACTTCACTTGCATACATCACCTACAGAAACATACTAGACATTTTCCCAAGAAAATGAACACTGGTATGAAAGGATCTTTTTAATTATGAATGTAAGTACTCATCACAGTCTTCAAACACTTGGACACAATTCCCTTGGTCCTGGCTCTAAGATACCAATAAGCAGTTTTAAGTTTTCTATGTTTGCCATTATGATTTCTATGTACTTTCACTATTTCTTTTGTAGCGTGTCCAGCAGGTCCACCACACAGAGGTCTAAATATTTCTCAACAGATGGGCTTTTTTAAAAAGGCACCTTATTCAATTTATTTCACTATTCCTATTCTACCAAAAACAGGTAGTCCTTACTGTATGTTAGTCTTTAAATTGTTTTCCAATTTGATCATCTAGCACTCAATGAATGCTGATCCTGTGCTCAACGAGCTTCAAATCTGACATTCTGTGATTCGTCTAATGAACAACTGAACTCCACTGTTACCAGAGCCAGGCCAACCAAGGCAAACCATTTAATTTAACACCCAGGACCACATAAGAAGAAGAAACCGCATTTCCAAAAATGCCCAGAGTTCATAAATTGAACTCAAGAGCAGTTCATATTTTAAAAGCGGCAGCTGTCGCCTGGTTGAGGAGTGAGGAGCAGAGCTCCATCACTTCTATCCACTAGGGTAACTCCCCACCAAAACCATAATGTAAATGGTAATGGTAAAATATAATTAAGTGTATTAGAATTAGAACAGGATTTGTTTTCAAATCTTAGAGAATTGTGTATCCACCGTCTAAAAAGGCATCTTCAATATATCTACTTATATCCGCCACTTAAAATTTTAGGCTATTTACTTAATCTCTCTGAGCCTTGGTGTCTTTATCTGTGAAATGGGGATTAACAGAATTTACTTCATTGGATTTTCCAGAGTAAAATGAAACAATGTATACAAAGTGTTTGGCACACTGCCTAATATTAAGAGTGGGAAATACATAGTAGCTATTATTAATTACAGAAAGGAAAGCTTGGCAACCTCCCTAGATGGCGGGAATAGGCAGAAAAGTGAAATCAAATATTAGCTATGTTTTTAAAGCTGAAAACCACAATTCTATTGTAAGCTGACTATATATAATTGGTCCCAAGGGGAAGAGATGAAAATTATGAACTACTTAAACTGCTAGTGGGCAACCAGATTTAAGAAACCATTTGCAAGTCTAATCACCAGTTCTGCAGTAATGATCAGGATCTGCCACCCAAGTGGCCCATCCCCACAGGTACTGCTTACTTTGTAATTACATCACAATCAAAATTAACCAGTAACTTTTAAAATAGATTTAGCAAATTTATAGTCCTACTATTTTGGCAAAACTACCCCCTAAAAATCAGTTATCTCCAAATAAGGCTCAAAAATCATCTGAATCAGAATCACCTTGGTAAAAATGCAAATTGGTGGAGTGGAGCTCAGAAATCTTAAGCAATTTGTTTTGAGGACCACGGCCCAAAAGTGTTTAGCAAAAACATTCTATATTAAATTCATCCAGACTGTAACTTAACCTCCACTTTCTTTCTTGCAAGATCTACCAGTACTAGAGCAAGCTCTGTTCTGCTGGGAACGTGTGCCTGAATTAATTCGAGAATTTAGGGAGAACAGGACAAATAAATAAGGCTGCACTTCACAGGCACAACAACTACTAAGAACATTTTTCATTTTTTCATCAATGTGTAATTTACTCAGCCATAACAAGAGTTGAGTACATAATACAGAAACTCTATAACAACCACCTACAGGAAAACTGATCTTAGCAAAATTAAACCTAGTTTCATCCAGGGCTTTGCTTTAAAACAGTACACAGTGAAGTATGGTCTTATTCACAAATAAAAGGCTGAAGATACACCTCATTAGAAACCACAAGTCCAACAAAACATGCCTGAAATAGTCTGTGTATAACACATCTAGTTATTTACTTTATAAAATTTAGTTATAAAATTTATTTTTAATACCATAATGTTAAGGATTCTCTACACTCAAACTAGGTGCCTTTTTTTTAAAGATTTTATTTTTTCCTTTTTCTCCCCAAAGCCCCCCAGTACATAGTTGTATATTCTTACATAGTTGTGGGTCCTTCTAGTTGTGGCATGTGGGATGCCACCTCAGCATGGCCTGATGAGCAGTGCCATGTCTGCACCCAGGATCTGAACCGGTGAAACCCTGGGCAGCCGAAGAGGAGCGCGCAAACAACCACTTGGCCACGGGGCCGGACCCTCAAACTAGGTTTTAAATGTCCAACAACTAACCACTTCCAAAGGAAGAAAACTCATTGCAGTTCAACACGGGATGGAAGAGCTCACTCTCAATGCAGTATGCACACCAGCAGTGGACGTCCTAGTGCTGTCTGGGTTAGAAAGGGATTGGCACCTTGCTGTGGTATCAACACCTTGAGATACAAGCAGAATAACCACCCAAAAATATTTAAGTGTTTTAAATATGTGCAACTCAACACAATCATTCAAGCATTCTACTTGAGGCCTAAATTCTCAACCTGGAAGCTTAGTATAAGCTACTGATACCACTACTCACTGCTTCACCAGAATGGCTGTATATTTTTCCCACCAAAAGTAGGGCTATTGCACCATACGTTTGTTTCATGGTCTCTGTAAAGAAAAGAAATCATTGTCTTGGTTTATATTTCCTTAAAAAACAAGTAAATTTTCTACAAACTGTTTTAAGAATTTAGTAAAATCTGCAGTTTTCTAAAGAAATCACCTCAATTCTTTTTAATGCAACAGTACCCCACATATAGACACAAAATGTCAATGTTTGTAAAAGATCAATTCTGAAATACAATGAGCTACCTTTAATAAGTATGTATCACAAAATTAAAATCACAAGGGTTTTTAAGCATAAGCATTTACTTCATGATTCTTTTATTCATATCCGGTCCAAAAAAATGGAATTCAGACAGATTTTTCAGGATTTCAAAGTGGCTTTATAACTATTTTCTAAGATGTGGAGAACAGTAATAAACAGTTTAAATGATCCCTCTGTGTAGGAAGAAACGCTAGGTCCCGCAAATACTGTCCCTTCAGGTGCAGATGGAGAAGGCTGAGAAACTACCTTTTCAGAAACCTGAGCTGAAGGCTTCTGCCCTTTGCAGATAATCTGGACCGGTTAAATGTGTCTATGTTTGGAATTACTAAAGTTGGAGGTGTGTGTAAGGGATAGATCTTAATGTTTGCAGGCAGGCAAGAGGTACCCATATCATTTCTGCTGACCCAAAACAAGGGACAGGTTTTCAAAGGAGGCCCTCAGAGGACTGAGGTTGTTGTCCCTTCAGTTTGCTTCTGAAGGAAAAGAACTATTTGTTGTTTTTTTAAGGAAGATTAGCCCTGAGCTAACATCTGCTGCCAATCCTCCCCTTTTGCCTGAGGAAGGAGGGCCCTGAGCTAACATCCATGTCCATCCTCCACTACTTTATATGTGGGACGCCTACCACAGCATGGCTTTTGCCAAGCGTTGCCATGTCTGCACCCGGGATCTGAACTGGCGAACCCCGGGCAGCCGAAGCAGAAAGTGTGCACTCAACCGCTGCGCCACCAGGCCGGCCTCTGGAAAAGAACTATTTTAAAAACATTTTAGAAATGCATCCAAGGGGATGCAACTGGAAAAAAAATCCATCATGTGGAAAATTCTCCCAAAGTCTATGGTTTAACAAATAAACTACAAGGGAATAAAAGTAATGTCAGGAGAACTATCGATGAAAAACTTACGAAACTTAGCAACCAGCTGCAATCTATAAACTTTACTTGGATCCTAATTTGAACAAAACTTAGGTGTTAATTGAGATGTTAATTTTGAGGTGATCTGTAAAATTTTTACTGACTAGATATATGATGACATAAAGCATTGTTGCTATTATTTTAGGTGTGATAATAGCAGAGTTATAATTTTTTAAGTCCTTATTTTTTTAAAGATCTATGCCAAAATATTTATGGTAAAGTGATATGTTTAGGATTTGCTTCAAAAGAATTCAGTGGAGGTGAGCACATGATGAAACAAGTTTGGCTAACAGCTGATCAATGTCAAGGCAAAGGCGATGGCGACATGGAAGTTCATTTCCCATAATAAAAACTTAAACGGGGGCCAGCCTGTGACCAAGTGGTTAAGTTCATTCACTCTGCTTCGGCGGCCCAGGGTTTCACCAGTTTGGATCCTGGGCATGGACCTAGCACAGCTCATCAGGCCATGCTGAGGCAGCGTCCCACATAGCACAACCAGAAGGACCTATGACTAGAATATACAACTATGTACTGGGGCGCTTTGGGGAGAAGAAGGAAAAAAAAAAAAGATTGTCAGCAGATATCAGTTCAGGTGCCAATCTTCAAAAAAAGAAAGTTAGACAAAAATTCTGGTACAACCACTGATTTATTATTCTGTCTAAAATAAGCATTAAGACAGTTTGGCAACCTGAAGGAATGCATATTATTTAACACTAAATGAAGAAACAAATTTACCTGTCAAAATTTCAAAAGCATAAGGTTAGGAAGAGAAGATTATAGGAAAACATAACTGAATTTGGGGGTTAGTTGATTATTTTTATCTGCTGGTATCACACTGTTGTCATTAGATATTGCTCATGAATTCAGGAGGAGGCAGGTAATTCAAATTACCTAAGAGAGCTGGGTATAAAACAATAGTGGAGGAGTCTAGAGACCACATGGCTCACCTGAAAAGTATTCAGTTTGAAATAAATACTACGCTACATAAAATCTGTTTTTAACCAGATGTTCAAATATCCTCATTTTTAGGGTGACCACATCATTTATTGGCCAAAGCAAGCTACTCTGAAGAAAGAAAGGAGGAAAATGTAACAGTCAAACCAGGATGGTACCGAAAAACCAGACCACCAGGTCACCCTATTCACTTTACAAACATGTGAACAGAGGCATAAAGTTGGTTTGCTGGTTTGTGTCTAAATGAACTGTCTAAAGTCAAAATGAATTAACCTCATAAGAATTAGAGGGACTGGAGTCCAGAGAGGCACAGAGATTTGCCTAAAGTCATAGTGTTAATTGCAGAGGCTGGTTTTAGAAGTCAGAACCCAAGTATCCTGACACTCTATTCAGATCAATCAACTCTTCTAGTACCCCTTTCTTTCCTTTCCATTTTTTTTTAATTACATGTGTCCTGCTCCTTTTTTCCACAGAAAGAGTCTCTTCAAAAATGTGTTCTTCAATCAAATAACTCTAAACATAAGAGGGAAAGTGTACGATGACAGGAAGGTGAAGAATGTCAAATGCTTAGAAAAGCAGACTCTTGATCAACCCACACATGTATCAAATCTGTACTCGAGGGTCCAACCCTTTTTCTACAGGTGGAAAACTCTTCCAACTTTAAAAAACGTTTCTGTACTGTGTATACTGTCAGAATAAAATAATTAATAAAAGCAATAACTAGCCTTTTGGAAGACTGAAGAGAAGCACACATACACTGATGCTCCTAGTAGTCTCCAAATGTTAATTCTTTCCTGATCATCTCACCGAATAGGCAAGAACCAAGACTTCAGAACCTACTACGTGCTCCCCAATATACAGCTAAGCAGATGGGGAGTCTTCAGAGCAGGAGGTTCCATGGCTATTAGCTGACTAAAGAATCTGCTTGGCTCCAACACCCATACCCTGGCTATCACCCCATACAGTTACTGAAATCAAGATAAGCACTAAATTTCGGAAATATGCAACTGTTTACTTACTGTTTAAAAGAAAATTTGCTAGCCCAACTAACTTTCTAATATGAAACTAGAAATAGTATAGGCTTTAGAATCAGATCAACCTACAACCGAATCCTTACTTTGCTATTTACAAGCTAAATGACTGGCCAAATTAAATGAACCTCAATTTCCTCCTATATAAACGAAAAATACCGCCAGAGTTATGAAGACTAAAGCATGTGGTACAATGCCTAGTACATAACAGGCACTCAAGAGGAAGCTCTTGTTATTTTTACCTGAAAGTTTAATTCAATGGTCAATTCAAATAAGATACAAATCATTTTTAAAGCAACTGATGACGACAGTCACAGTCTGGGCAGAGTCCATAAACAGTATCCCCTGGATCAGTTAACCCCAAAACTGCACATGAAAATATGCAGTCAACGTAAGCACAGATTACAAAATCTATTAGCAGATCCATTTTTCCAAATTATATTGAATTATGAAAAAGGGATACCCAACTTGGTAATCATTGGTCCAGTAATAATTCCCTGAAGTGCTAAATTTTAAAAACAGTTTTATTTCCTCACCACTTCCACAATGGGTGCCTCCAAGCTTCTAGAAGGTAGGGACTGTGTCTCATACATATAGTATTCAGAATACCTGGGAGGGTGCCTTACACAATGTGTGCTGGATAAATATTTGTTGAATAAAAAGTTGATATGGTTCCCTTAATGGCTTTTTAAAAAATATCTTAATAACAGGATGCTCTCACTTCAAAACTTTAAAAAGTAAAAGTTCCTTAATAAGAACAGCTCCCTCAACAAAAGAAATTGCTGTTTATAAGAAGTACTGTTAGCAAAATAGATCAAAACTCAAAAAGTAAACTGCAATTCCCCACCAAATAAATTTTCTTAAAAATAAAACACCAACACAATGAGCACCTCGAAACAGGAAAGCACTAGCCATTCCATTTCCAGAAACAACTTACCTTTTTGCACCTTCCTTTTGCAGATTTGAAATCCAGATTCTCACACAGTCACTGGCCTTCACTTCTGTTTGATTCAATAGCATACACACTGCTGAGTCTCACAGTCTTTCACTATCAAATACATCAGCAGAAAGCACACAAGTCTTATTCTGCTTTCTAACTATGAAAACAAAAGTGCAAAAGTCCTAACTCAAAATTCTTAAGAAAAATTAAAAAAAAATTGAGATTAAATATACAAAAAGTAATTGTAAGGGTCCCATCTTTTCCCCCAAACACCATACTTCAAGATGTATTTTAAACGGCTTTTTTCTCCAAGTGGGAAAAGATTCTTGCATCTTAACGGGAGGGCAAGGAGTTAAAAGAAAAACATACTAAAATAAGCCATTTCCAAACAGGTGAGATACCATCAGAGTGTGTGCTGTTGCAGGAAACAGAATGGAGAGCCGTGAAAGGGAGTCTCTGCACTTCATATCTGCAAAAGAAGAGAATAAAAAGGTTAACAACTCTAGACCTACAACAGATTACCTTCTTTACCTGTTTAAAGCAATGCCCATAAACATTTTAAATCAAAACATGTGGTGGTTAAGACAGAGGTTTGTGGGTGAACTCACCCTTCTTGTCCTTAATAGCTAAACTTAAATTGTATCTAAACTAATACATAAATATATAAAGATACATAAACTAATACATAAATCTAAACTGTATTACAAGTCAGATGTTTGAGCACTTTTATACCACATTATCTTACTATTAAAGGTTAAAAAAATCTGATTTCTTCAGACTTTTCTTAAAACTATTCTAATTAGCCAAATGTGCTTCCCTACTGAGCAGTTACCTAGGGGAAATTAGTTATAACAGTAACATCCAAAGGCTCATTTTTAATAAACGCTCCCCCCTCCCATAAGGAGTGACAGTTAACCTTTGGGGAACCCCAGTGCACACACCCCTTTCTCCAACCTCGTTCAACTTAAAGGTTAATTTGAGAGCAGAGGTGCCTCCCAGGCACTCCCCGCGCCCAGCACCCTGCTCCCTGCAGAAACCCGTCTGCCTTTTGCATTGCCCTCCCGCCCCAGGGTGGGTGAGCCAGGGCCCGGGGGCGGACGGCGGCCGGGGCTGGGGGCGAGATGGCGAGCCGGCAGGCCCCCGCGCCCCCCACCCGCTGCACACCTGCCCTCGCAGGCGCCCACCTGGCCGGGGACCGCCCTCTCCCAGCCCCGCGCGCCCGCCCCACTCGGAGCGCGCGCCACGCACCGCGCGGGACCCCAGGGCGGTGCAGGCGGCCGGACGCCGGGGAGACGGGAGCCCGGGTCCTCCCTGGGGACCGAGCGGGCCGGGGCGCCCGGGGCGTGCTGGGGGCGGGCGCGGTACCTTTTGGACAGATCCATGAGGACCCCGGAGAAGAGCTTTTCCCCGAGGCGGAACGACACGACGAGCGCGTCCTCAATGATGTGGTCCAGCGTGACCCGCACCTCCGAGCCGGGGATGAGTTGCGACACCGCGGAGTCCCCGCCCGCCGGCGGCACGAGCGCCGGGGCTGCGGGCTGGGGCAGCGGCGGGTCCGGGCGCTCCTCGGGAGCCGGGGGCTGCTCCGGCGACGGGGCAGGGGAAGGCGGAGGGTCGGGCCCTTCCTGAGGCGCGGCTCCCGCCGGCTCCAGCACCCGGGCGGGCAGCTTCTCCTCAGCCTCCAGCTCCGGCCCCGCCGCCTCGGGGCTGCGGGCGAGCTCCCCCGGCGGCGGCGGCGGTGGCGGGAGCGGCGGCTCGTCGGCCTGAGGAGAGGACTGCTGGCCGTCGGCCTCGCCGTCAGGCACCGATGCTTCAGTGGCCGTGACCGGGAGGGGGTCCGTGCCGGCCTCGCTGCCGGGGATGGGCTCCATCTCCGGCTCAGCCTCGCCGGCGCCCCCCTCCCCGGGGGACGCTGCAGTCGCTGCCGCCTCTGCAGCCACGGCCGCCATTTTCTTCCTGGCTTCTCCCTCCTCCGGGTCGGGCTGCAGCGGCGGCGGCAGCGCTGCTTGGTTCCCTGGGCCTTCCCCTCCCTCCCGCGAACAGTTTCGTCCCGCCCTTTCCCTGATGCTCGTTATTGGCACCGCGCCATTGGTCCGTCCTACACCCCTCCCGGGCTTCTGACAGCCCATTGGCCAGATGGCGACGTCTATCATCCAGTCAGCGCATCCCTCCCATGTAGAGCAGGAACTTCTCATTGGTCGGATGAATTGTCAAATGTCGAATCTTAGAGGCGGAGAGTGGGGACGGGGGAAGTCACAAAAGCTGAGCCGCAGACTCACTGCCTCTTTCTATTGGCTAGAAGAGGAAATAAACTTTTATGGTTGGCCTACACTCCTGCCCGTTATCAGCCAGGCTTTCAGGGGCGGGATAATGGGTGGAATCACGTGGCATGCCAGTTCTTTCAAAGGCGACCGTGGGGCGGAGTAACAAGGGAATGTGGGAGGGGTGCACCTTCCCAAGAATCCCTGCGCAGAGGTCCTTAGAATAAATGTTATTTCTAGGCGCGGACCTGCTTGCGTTTATGACATGCTTCTTTGGGAAGGATAACTAAAGTTTGAAAATAATTCTACAAATGCTTTTTGAAGTCCTGCTTTGCTAGGTGCTGGGGATAGAATGATGTGCAAGACATTCTCCATAAGCTCAAGGCAGCCACTCCAACCCCGATAAAAGGAGTGTTTTCCTTGACTTCTCTTCACTTTCTAGGAACAATGCACCTACTTATTTCAAAGTAGGAAAGTGCAGGGCTAGCTCGCTGGCACAGGGTTAAGTTCGCAGGTTCTGCTTCCGCGGCGGGGGGGTTCATTGGTTTGGATCCCAGGTGTGGACCTACACACTGCTTGTCAAGCCATGCTGTGGCATGCGTCCCACATAAAATAGAGGAAGATGGGCATGGGTGTTAGCTCAAAGCCAGCCTTCCTCAGCAAAAAGAGGAGGATTGGCAGCAGATGTTAGCTCAGGGCTAATCTTCCTCAAAAAAGGAAAGTAGGAAGATGCTAATAAAAAGAGGAGGGACACCATGCACACTGGATTAAGTTGATAAATGTTCCAGAGAGCAGTCCTGAGGCATTACTGGACTTCCATGTGAACACTGCTTGTACTCTCCAAATTCACTGGAAAGTGGGTGCACCTGCTTCCTTCCTTACCGCATTTTTCTTTCCTGGCTTCTCCTACACCATAGGTACAAAAAGTCTCTCTTCGGTGTCCTAATCCCCCCACTTCTTATTCCCACTTTAAGTCTCTTGGTTTATGTCTGGAAGAACCTACTGAACCCATTTCTCTCAAATCGCACCTCAGAGTCACCCTTTTTGCTGGAAGAGATTGTAGGGCACTGAGAATGCCTACAGAAGGGAAGGGATAAAAGTTGCCAGCATTAAGGGGAGTAAAAAATGAAGTTCTAAAGAATAATTAACCTAACATTTATTGAGCACCTACTAAGTACTTGGCTCTAGTACAAACACTTTAGTCCTTACAATACTCCAGTGAGGCAGGTACCGTTATTATGCCCATTTAATAGATAAAGAAATTGAGGCACAAAGAGGATGCCCAAGGTCACTCAGCTAGTAAGTTGCTGAGTCAGAATTCCAGTTTTACATTGAAAGGACTAAAAATGGCAAAAAGTAAATATCACCATCTGCTCTGACTATTTCAAGCCATGGGGATCTTGGGAAAAGGCCAGTAGGAAATCCCGGGCAGGGCAGGTTCAGCATCTCCAAAGTATCAGAACAAAATGAATTTACTGAGTATCCACTTTGTGCCAGAGATTTTCCCACAGCTTTCACTTAAAATCCTGTGAGTTAAGCCTTCTCCCTCTTACAGATGAGGAAACTGACCCTTAGCCAGGTTAAAGATCTTCTTAAAGGTCACACAGAGAGCTAGCAACAGATCCTATCTAATTCAGTTCTTTCCAAGTACAGGATTGTTTCACTCACTCATGCACTAAACAAATAATCTTTTGTTCTCCTACAGGCTAGATGTCTGCAGTAAACAGACATGGATCCCACCTTACGGCGTTTTCACCGTGATCACTTTGTCTCTAGTTCACCATAGTCGATTAATTAAACATAAGGTGTAATTCTATGAAACTCCTAGACCCACACTGTTCCTGCATTGTATAACCTTCCACAGGGAGAAAAATACAGTTCGGGTCCTAGAAACTGATTACCTCTTACAGTAATTCATTGCAAGACGCTGCAGTGAATCTTTCAAGTTAAGGTTCTATAGAAGATTGTGGCATATCAAGTCACCTTTCTAAATCACTATTTTCATCCAACAACGCAAGAGCTTCTACCGGCTCCCTGTGTTCACATCAAGCATACTCTCTTCTGCTTGTCTGTCAAGGCCTTCTCGTTCCTACTCCATCTTTCAAGGACTGTTTTCTACTACTCTTCAAGTTTCCTAATCCTGGGAAGATGTGATCATGCATCTTTCATCCATTTATTCAACAAATAGATATTGAAAGTCTACCATATGTCAGTTACTGGGCTAGGCAGGCAGAAGGCATGCAGAAAGAACATGAAAAACTTAGCACCTGCCCTCTTGGATTTATTTTTCTAGCTAGGGAGCTAGAAAATAAGCAATGAACAAACAAGATGATTACAGATTGTGAGCAATGCCATAAAAAGAGATAAACAGGGTGAGGCGACTGGGAACAGCTGAGAGAGGGGCAGAGAGGGTCTCCTGTAGAGAAGGTGGTCAGAAAACGCCTCTCTAAGGACAAGACATTTTGACTGAAATGCAAAAGATAAGAAGGAGCCGGCTACTGACATTGCTGAATGAAAAATTTGGATCAAAAGGAACAGCAGTTGCTAAAGTCTTGAGGCAAAAGAGGTTTTGGCTTATTCCAGAAACAGAAAGAGACCAGTGTGGCTGAAGAGGAATGAGTAACAAGATAAGTAGGTGAGATAAGGTTGGAAGGGAGGACAGGAGCCAAATCATATTTTATGTACTGCAGATACAAAAACAAGAGATTCTGCCCTCAGGGAGTTCCAAATCTAGCGGGAACCCAGCTTTTACGTGTGCTGTTGTATGCCACATTCGGCCTCCTCCTGGCATAGAATCAGCATAGAGGAGGCCCTCCATATTTGTGGAATGGATAACCACATATGGTATTTGTGGCTGGCTGGATGGTTGAATGAATGGGTGGAGGGTTAGATGGATGGTTGGAAGGCTGGATGATGTCTTAGTCCATTCAAGCTGCTAGAACAAAATACCACAGACTCTGTGGCTTATAAACTACAGAAATTTATTTCTCACAGTTCTGAAGGCTGGAAGTACAAGATCAGGATGCCAGCATGGTGAAGTGAGCACCCTCTTCCAGGTTGCAGACTTCTCGGTGTATACTCACATTGGTGGAGGAAGAGGGCAAGGGAGCTCTCTGGGGTCTCTTTTATGAGGGCACTAATCTCATTCATGAGGGTCCCACCCTCATGACTTAATCGCCTCCCAAAGGCCCCATCTCCTAATGCCATCATCTTGGGGGTTAGGATTTCAACATATGAATTTTGGAGGGATATAAACATTCAGACCATAGCAGATAGATAGCTGGTTAATTGGACAGATCATTGAAAGGATGGATGGTTGGGTAGATAGATGGGTAGATAAATGGCAGGGATGAGGAATCCAGCTGACTACTCAAGCGGATCCTCGCTGTCACAAGCAGACTTTGATCTTGAACTCTGTGGGATGCTATAGTTTGGTGGCTAAATACTCAGTGGAAGTGAGTGAACCTGTATGTGACTCCCCAGTTGGCCTCTGACTAGCTGTATGATCTGGGCACAATCTTAGGCAAGTTGTTTAACCTCTGTTTCCTCATTTATAAAATATCCTAATAATAACTACCTTCCTATAGGGTTTGTTTGTTTTTAAATTATGTAACATACGTAAAGTGTTGAACATAGACCCTAAATCATAGTGAGCTTAGCTGAATGATTGTTAGCAGCTAGATCTAGAAATCCAGCCTTATCATCGCATCTGGAGTTGATCGTACTCCAGGGGCTCCGAGGCCCAATAGCCAAACTTGTGAAAGACAAGGTAAAAACCCAAACACTGGGGTGTTGGTTCATGGAGAAGGATAAATATGGCTAATTATGACTTAGTGGTTATGTTTTTTCTGGGCCTGGTCTCTCAGCAAGTCGAATTACAGACAGATGATACCATGGGAAGCAGAGACTCAGAACAGGAACTGACTGACTCCCAGCACATGGCTGCCGAGCACGGTGGCTGGAAGAATTACTCCTGTTCTAGGGCTATTTCTGTGTGGGTAACCAATATTTCTCTTCTAAAATCAGATCGCCTACTCCCAGACCAAGACTGTGATGGATAACTACTGACAAACATGTCAATCATTGGCTCTCTCTCCAGGTGTCTCAGTAGTTCTCAATGTATTGAGGGATCTCTCTAAGAATCTGCTAAAAAGCTATTCTTTTGCATATTGTGTGATCCCATTTATATAAAGTACAAAGACAAGCAAAACAAATTTATGCTGTTAGAGGTCAGGATAGAGGTTATTGTTAGTGGGGGAAGGGGAGCAGTACAGCTAGTAACTAAAAGGGAAAATGAGTGGGGTTTTCTGGGATTCTGATAACTTTCTGTTTCTTCATCCATATACTGGTTGCACAGGTATGTTCAGTGTATAAAATTCATGAAGCTGTGCACTTATATGTGCTTTTCTGTATTTAGATTTGTATTAGTTATCTATTACGGCTAGTGTCTTAAACAACATATAGTTATTTTATCACAGTGTCTGTGGGGAGAAATCAGGCATGGCTTAGCTGGGTCCTCTGTTTAGGGTCTCAAAGACCTTGATCTCATAGATCAAGATGATCAAGATGCCAGCAGTTGCTGCAGTCCCATCTGAAAGCTTGACCTTGCCAACCTCACTCACATGATTCTTGGCAGGATTCAGTACCTCGGGGGCTGTTGGCCAGAGGCTGCCCTCAGCTCCTTGCCACATGGGCCTCTCCATAGAACGGTTCACACTTTACACCTTGCTTCATCAGAGCGAGCATAGGACAGGAGCCAGAGCGAAACGGTGCCAGCAAGAGAGGAGTCCCAGTCTTTTATAGCCTAAGCTCAGGAGAGGCATCCCATCACTGGTGCTGTGTTCTGTTCAGAAGCAAGTCACTAGGTCTGGCCCACACACGAGGGGAGAAGATGGTACACGGGCGTGAGCACTAAGAGTTAGAGATCATTAGGAAATGATTATCACACCATTTAAAGGTTTACAAAAGTGAAAAGGAAAAATATTTCAGCTGTTTCCCCAAACCTCCCCCTTCTGCACACACTCATCCCCCGACTCTTTCAAAGCCTCTTGTTCTATGCAGGTGCTTTAAATGCTATCCCAGCTGCCCTCTAGTAACAGAGCCTCCCCTCAGACTGGCAGGTGGAAGAGGCCATCATATTACAAAGGTAAATCCCAATATTAAGGACAGTCCCTATAAGGAGAGCCATCACTGATCCAACCTTTTCGTGAGCACCCACTATGTGCAAGGCAGAGACAACAGCCAGATGAGCCTGGGGGCATCGAGCACATCAAAGTTGGGCACTGTCCTGGGTCATCTTCCTCCACGGTCTCGGAGATTTTTTCACATGCTCCCGCCCCCTTCTTTGTGTACTCTCAACAGCTGCCATGTCAACATAGTTTCTTAAAAACGGACCCCAAGGACCCTACTTTGGAGGGAGTGGTTCCAGGTTAACTATCTCAGTTTGCCCAGGACCGAGAGGTTTTCTGGGATGCAGGATGTTCATTCGGTGTTAAAGGTGGCGCAGTCCTGGGCAAACTGTGAGAGTAGGCCAGGCCTCATGCTGCATGTCTTGCAGAAATGAACACTGATCCTTGCAACAACCCAGCATGGGGGGAGCCTCAGAGAGGTCAAAGAAGGCTTCCAGAGCTGGCCTGTGGGATTAGGATGGGAACTGGGCCTGTCAGTCTCCAAAGAATGTGCTCTTGGCAACTTTGATCTTTTGGCTGTTTCTGATATTTCCTTAGCCATCCCCTGGGACAGGATCCTCGGGTAAATGGCAGACCAATGTGCATTTCTGGGCAGCCCTCTAGTTCCATACCCATGGGTTAAACCTGACCTTAGCTTCTAAACACCCCTGATTGTACCCACACCCCCCTCAAAAAAATTCTAAGGACATTTATTTACTTGACATTCCTCTCACTTGGGCTTTCTCATCATTTCAAATGTGGTAGCTATTAGATTATTAGATCCTTTATAAAGTAAGGACTTTATTTTATACTTTCCTTTACATAGTGCTGGGTCAAGTCATAATACCTAATATTTATCAAGTGCTTACTTCATATCAGGCATCAAATCAATTAAACCTTATTATATCCCTATGAGGTACATCTCATAATATCATCATTACAGATTAGGAAACTGAGGCACAGAGAGGTTAAGTAAGTTGATCAAGGTCACACAGCTTGTAAGTATAGGTACCAGAGATTAATACCTATTAGCTCATTGATTACAAAGAGCTCCATGTGTTTTCTCTGGGAAGGGTATCATTTGCTCTGACAGCCTTAAGCGAAGCTTTCTGAAAACGGGTAGAAACCTCAGAGGTACCTGTGATACAACAGCCATCCTTGAAAAACCACAAACCCAAGATCATTTTGATAGAATTGCTTCTGTGTCATCATAATTTTTCTTCTGTCTCGGTTTCCTCGTCTGTCGAATGGTAATGATAATAATCACCTCTACTTCAAATAGTTGATGTGAGGGTTATGTTGGAATGGACCATCTCCTGAGGCAGTAACTATTCTTATTATCCCTCCCAAAGGTCTGAGGCCTGGCCGGGAGCGTGGCGGTCACTTGGTTCCTCCACTGCAAATTCTGAGCCAGAGCTGGGGCCAGGCACGGGTCTTCTCATTTACTCCATGACTATTCACTGCCAAGCAGCTATTTCAGTGTTAATCCCCAGTTATTCCTGTGACTACATAGTTGCTACATACGCAAATACAAAAATGACCTGAATATTCAGTTCTAAGCTGCTTTGGTTCATTTTTATACCAAATTCCTTCTCTCTGTTTTATGTGTATTTGTTTGTTTTAAAAACAGCAGAGATTTTTAAAGGAAGGAATGCGTGTACAGCTATACATAGAAAAAAGCCCCTTTTTTCTGTAATGTCTGTCTTGTTCATCCTCGGACCTCTCCCACATAGCACAGTGCCTGGCGTATAGTAGGCCTTCAAGAAATATTTGTAGAATTCATAAACAAATGACTAAGTGAATAGTTATTTTTTGCAGGTAGGATCACTATGGGTTTTCTTTTCTTTTTGCCTATCTACATGTTCCCGTTATCCTAATTTTTTCATTTTTCTAGAATGAACTTGTATTTGTTGGGGGAAATGTTTAAATTCTTACTTCAGTAAATAAATACATAAATAAGCGAATAAAATAGGGCCTGGGCAGTCTGAGATTCCAAACAGAGGCTCTCTGGAGGGAGTGGGCAGAGGCGCAGGCTGACTGGGTTGCCAGGATCTATCTGATGGGGAGGAGGGATGAGAGAGTCCACATCCTGGAATCCAGAGGGTCCAGCAGCCTGCCATTTCTGTTCTTCTTTGGGCCACAACACGTCATTTTTTGCTCTCGTGTGTTTGCTGGGTGAAGGCGAGAAGCGAGTCCCAGAAGAGTTTTTCAAGGACTCTACATGGTTCATGAGGAGCTCTCCTCCCGCAGCAGAGGCCTGGGTCTTGGCTGTGTTCCTGGCGCCGCTCCCGCCCCGCCCCACCCACCCCAACGGTCCCTGAACCTTCAGGGGCGACCCCCTTCTGTATGAGTTGGCTCCTGTATCCAAATCCGAATTCCTTCCACACTCAGCCCACTCCACCCAGGTCTGTGGATGCTGACGAGGAAGGAAACAGACAAGCCAGTTTAGTTGTCGTCCTCTCTTTGTTCCCTTGACCTTGAGGCAGTTAACTCGGGAGAGCTCGCGGTGCGGGGAGCCGGCAGAGTTCTGGAATGAAAGGCAAGAGACCTTGGGGGGCTCTTGGAGCCCGCACTCGTTCTCTCGGCTTTGGTCACCATAGTGACTTCTCTCTGAAGCCTCAACCCTGTGGTTCTTGCTCGATATTCATTCATAATAATGCCACCCTTGCGTTTTCCGCCCACTGGGGAACAGAGCACCGCGTGCATTCGCAGTCACGTGGCTGACGCACTAGGCCTTTAAACAGCGTGTGTGTGTGTGTGTGTGTGTGTGTGTGTGTGTGGTGCGGGAGGGTGGGGCCGTCCTCTGCTGTGCAGAGGGAAGGGTCGGAGCTGGGAAGGAATTCAGATCCCCTCTGGCCCCGACCTCCCAGTTTACAGAGAAGGGACTTGCCCAAGGTTTCTCAGCCCTTCCCAGGGACATCGCCGACTGGAACAAGAATGCCCTGGCCCCTGGCCGAGTGCTCACGGCACTCCGTCACACAGGGGCGTGCTGGGCCCACAGTCTCATCCCAGATTTTCTAACTGCTTGCCCTTTCGTGCCAAGCACTGGGGCACACTTCCCGGGACTGCCTCTAAAGGTTACCGAAATTTATGGTAATCAGATCGTGAGCCCATTGTAGAAGGCCAGAGCTGGAGCTCCTGTAGCGAGACAAAGCACTGCCATGTCCTGTACAGATTTGCAAGTAAATTAGCTCATTTAATGCCCAAAATTACCCTGCAAAGTGACCACTATTATTCCCTTTTAAATTGAGAAACCAGCAGCTTCAGAGAGTGGTTGAATGGATCAACTTGAAGTCAGAGGTCAATTTGAATCCTAACTCTGCAATTTGCTAATGATAAAGAATGGCATAATAGCTCATTAGTATAGACATTGAGTTCAGATTCAATGAGAGTGGATCCTGCCATTTCCCTGCTGTGTGACTTTGGGTGAGTTACTTAACTTCTCCGAGCCTCTATTTCTCCATCTGTAAAAACAGAATAATAATAGAACCTACTTTGTAGGATACTTGTGAGGATTAAATAAAGTAATGCATGTCAATCACTTAGCACTATGCCTGGCACTTAATAAGTGGTTTCTATTATTCCAAAATGGGAAAGTATGCACTCTCCTGCTAGAAATGCTGGTCGTAGACAAAAAGAAAATCTGCATCCCGCTTCCAGGGTCGCCCACAGCCCAATGCCTCCCTCTGTGTCAGCCCAGGAACTGAGTACTCGAAAAACACACATTCCAAAGAGAGGAAAGTGAATGTGAAAGATGCTTTTCATAGCTTGATTTTGCATTTTTAAGAGCTTCAGACAAGAGAAAGCAAGAGTTGAAATCGGTGTCTCTCTCTAGCTTTCCTGCCAATACCGTCCCGGCTACGCTGCCCGACACAGTGACCGCCAGACTCCTGTGGTTCTAGAACACGTGAAATGTACCTGGTCCAGATTGAGAGGTGCTGTGAGTGTAAAATACATACCACATCTTAAAGATTTAGGGGAGAAAATATTGTAAAATATCTCATTGGTAACTTTGATACTGATTACATATTGGAATGATATTTTAAATAAAATACGTTATTAGAGTTAATGTCACCCATTTCTTTGGATGTTTTTATTATGGCTACCAGAAACGTTTCAGTTGTATATGTGGCTCACGTTGTATTTCTGCAAGACAGAGCTGGCATAAAAAAATCTGGTTCGAGCACAGCCGACCTCTGCAGGGCAGCGCCCCACGCTTCTCTCCTCACGACACTATGGTCTGGAAGGTACTGTTATCTGCATTTTACTCCTGGAGGACAAGCTTAGGGATGCGAACCCTTCATTTTGCCAGGTAAGCTTGCCAAAACTCACTATTATTATGTACTCTCATCATTTCATAAAAGACTGCGTTTTTCGGGTTTTTAAATTAATTTATTTTTTGAGGAAGATTAGCCCTGAGCTAACATCTGCTGCCAATCCTCCTCTTTTTGCCAACAAAGACTGGCCCCGAGCCAACATCCATGCCCATCTTCCTCTACTTTATGTGTGGGACGCCTGCCACAGCCTGGCTTGCCAAGCGGTGCCATGTCCGCACCTGGGATCTGAACTTAACCGCTGCGCCACTGGGCCGGCCCCAAGACTGTTTTTAATACTAACAAAATCGAACATTTCAACTGCGGAACGCAGTACGTTGCCCCCACAGCTGTCTCCCTCGGTAAAAGCAGCTGGCATTTCTTAAGAGCCTATTACTTTGCAGACACTGGGCTAATAGATGCTGTAGCGTATCCGGTTCTGTAAAACCCATGAGGTTGGTCCTATTATTATCCCCATGTGACAGGTGAGGAGACTGAGGCTCTGAGAGCCGTTTGCCTAGTAAGCGGGGCTGTAGGATTTGAACCCACATCTGGTAAACTCTACAACCTGTGCTCCATCGGTTCTGCCTCCCCATGATTGTCCCAGGAAATGATTGCAGTTGCATTTGGCTATAAATTGGATGAGGTGGGTTTTTTTTAGAATCTCATTATAGATTCATATCCTTTCCCTCCCCGCCCCACCCTAGTCTGTTCTGAATTTGGGTAAAGGTAATTACAGTTGAAGTGACACAGGTACTTAAAAGGAAGTCAACACATCTGCCTTCATCCTGCTAGAATATGGAAGAGGGATTTCTATCTAATCAGCCCTTCCCATTTTCCCTTCGGCTGGGAAATGTCAGGAAGGTCTGTTAACCAAACTGAGGACACCAAGAAGGCCCTGGTGGCCCACGTCCAGCGTAGGCCAGGCTGTAGTGGGGCTGCCTGCCTGCTTCTGCCTCCGGCTTCATCCGCATCCTTCCACGCAGTGCCCGAGGCCCTGGGAGACCAGGGGCTGCCAGGGGATTACTACTCCCCGTCAGCCCCATTTCCACCTGACGGGTGATTTAGAACTGAGCTTCCCATGCCTGAGCTACAATGGATTTCAGACTTGTCCTCCTCCCGGCTTTCAGCTTTCAGAGCTCAGCCCTCAGGGAGATCACGCCTGACTTCTAAAGCTGAGGGGAGACCTGCTCTCTTTAACCTTCTCCAACTCCGAATTCACGTCTCGCAGTTGCAGATTTGCAGTGTGGGGGATTAGGGAAGCTGGCATTTTAAAGCCACAGGTCTAAGGGGAGGCCATAATAATCATGTCTTTTAGTCATATTGGGCTTTGTGACTATAATGACTGCCACTTGCTAGGTGCTTTGCAAACATGGTATCATTTAGTTGTCATAGCAACCTACAAGGTGGGTCTTATTCATCACACAAATGAGAGAACTGAGGCTAAGAGAAGTGAAGTGACCTGCCCAAGGTCACACAGCTGGTAATGACTAAGTCAAGACTCTGAAGCTGGTCTGTGAGACTCCAAAGCTTAGAACTGTGGACTAGCTTGCTCAAGGTCACGTCATAGCCAGTAAGTGATGGAGCCAAAATTCCAATTAAAACAAAAGTGAAGGACGATGCCTTCCCCAGCAAACTTGTAAAGATTAAAAAACGATAATACCAAATATGGGTCCAAGTGAGGCGAGATGAGCATTCTTTCAGACACTCAAGCCTCCACAGTTTATTTCCTCTTTGGAAAGCAATTTGATAATATATACAAGGACCTTAATTTTTCATTTCCATTTCCAGTGAAGTAATTTTTAAAAAACTTGATGTGTAAAGAAGTTTATCACTACATGCTGTATTAAAGTGGGGGGGAGGAACAACCTAAATTTCACCCATAAGGACCGGTGAATAAATTGTAATGTGGCCACTCAATGATATATTATGCAACTTTAAAAATTGTGTTCTTAAAGATTTGCATTAACATGAATAATGTTTGTGACAAGTCTAAAAGGATAGAAAATATTATGACAATGTTTAAATGCATAAAAAATCCTGGGACTAAATACTCTAAATAATAATGGTTACATTCGAATGTTCGAAATAGGAGCCATTGTAATTTTTCTTCTTTCTAGTTTTTTGCATGATTAAAATTTTCCATAAGGATATTTTTCTCTTAATGGATAAATATTGGCCACTTTGTTGTTTTTTTTTTTTTTGAGGAAGATTAGCCGTGAGCTAACTACTGCCAACCCTCCTCTTTTTGCTGAGGAAGCCTGGCCCTGAGCTAACATCCGTACCCATCTTCCTCTACTTTATACATGGGACGCCTACTACAGCATGGCTTGCCAAGCAGTGCCGTGTCTGCACCCAGGATCCAAACCGGCGAACCCCAGGCCACCAAGAAGCAGAACATGCGAACTTAACCACTGTGCCACCGGGCTGGCCCCTATTGGCCACTTTAAAGAGTAGTCAAAAGTATGCGTTCTGGTCTCCGAAAGCTATTCTAAGCAAAGGAAAATCATAATGAATAATACCAACATCTAAGTATAAAGTCTCAAAGAGACTAGTTTGAAGGGAGCATGATAGTTTATGCAGACTCTGTACCTCCCCCTCTCCTTTCTACCCCTTTACCTGTTTTTTCCTTCCATCACTGATCACTACACGAAATGATTGGTCTTATTTACTTATGGACTTATATTCTTAATTGTTGTCCCTTCTGTCCACCTCTCCACCCCCCACCCCTGCACCTAGAACAGTCTCTGGCAGTCAGGAAGCCTCCATAAAGATTTGTAGAAGGGGGCCGGCCCGGTGGTGCAGCGGTTAAGTGCACACGTTCCACTTTAGCAGCCCAGGGTTTGCTGGTTCGGATCCCGGGTGTGGACATGGCACCGCTTGGCAAGCCATGCTGTGGTAGGCGTCCCACATATAAAGTAGAGGAAGATGGGCACCGATGTTAGCTCAGGGCCAGCCTTCCTCAGCAAAAAAAAAAAAAAAAAAAGGATTGGCAGCATATGATAGCTCAGGGCCAATCTTCCTAAAAAAAAATTCAGTCTTACCCTACAGCCTCCTAAGGCTGAAGTGCCCTTATGTTCACTTAAAATCAGTAGTTCGAAGAAGAGAAACTGAGAAGGGAAGAACAAGAACTTAATTTGAAAATATCTCTGATCTACCTGGCAGCTGGTGTGAGAGCCATTGGCAGCCTGCAGTGGGTCAGGATTCCCATAATAAACCACTCCCACTGCCAACTTTACCAAAAGATTATTCCATTATTAACCAAAAATGCTAATAAAAATGAGTACCATATTTGGAATGTTTTCTATGTGCCAAGGGCTCGTGTATTAATATGATTTCATCATCATGATAGCCCTAAGAGTAAATATTAGTATTCTCATTGAACAAATTGAGTCTCAGAGAGGTTGAATAACTTGCACAAGGTCATCCAGCGGGTGGGTGGTGGAGCCGGGATTCAAAGATGGCTTTCATCGCTAGCTAAGCACGAGAAAATGGAGATTACCAGACCCCACCTAAAGGCACCAACTCAGGACTTCCTGGGCTGTGGCCGTGGGACGTATTGAAAAGTCTCCACAGGTGACCTGAAACCCACCAAGAGTTGAAGACCCAGGCCCAGTTCGGTCTTAACCCAAAACTCACCCTTTTAACCACTCCCTCGCCTTGGATGCAGCACTAATCAGCCTGTTACTGCCCGCAAAGAATCTTCATCTTGTAGAAACACTGACGGTCTTTGCGAAGTCTTTGGTTCCATGATCAGCTTTCAAGATGTGACTTTGTCCTGAGAAATGGAAACCAGCACACAGGCTCAGAGCATTCTAACGCAAAGGATCTCAATAACCCAAGTGATGTACTGTTTTCCGAGCCCAGGGAACATGCCTTTCACTCTGCCTGGAGCCCGGTGCCCTCCTCCTTGCCTCTTTAGCATCTACCCATCCATCTTTCAGATCACAACTTTCTACCTAGTCATAGGGGCTATGTACCCCCACACACAGCTTTTTCTGTTTATTTGTGTGATTATTTACTTACTGTTTCCCCCGGCACGAGACCAAAGAGAGCAAGGAGTAGGCCTTGTTTTGCTCATCTCCAAACCCTAGCCCCTTGCCTAGCATGTAGTAGGCAATAAATAATAGCTAACCTTTACAGACCTCCAACTATGTGCCAGAGTCTGTGCTAAGTACTTCGTACTATTAACTTTATATATATTAACTCACTTAATCCTTACAACAACCTAATCCCCATTTCACAGATGAACAATTTGAGGCAAAGAAAGACCAATGGTCATTTAAGTGTCTAAAAGACTCAAATACACCAAGCCAGTCAATGGCAACGCCCAGATTCAAACCCAGGCAGTAAAAATCCAAAGTTAAAACTCTTGATTAATTCATATCATGGCGGTTGATTGATTAATGGTTTAATTAATAGCCTGTGGAGCAGCCACACTTGCAGCTTACCTGCTGGAGACTAGAGCTAATGCCTGACAGGCAGGGCTGGTCAGAGCATCCAGGCAATATGGCTAGAGCATCAGCTCTTAGAGAGACGCAGGGTACCCAGGGAAAGAACCGGGTTTGGGGGCAGCCTTGAGATTACATCCTGGCTCCATCACTCACCTCTCTGGGCCCCAGTTCTTCCATCTGCCATGTGAGTTAATAATTGTCACCCTCTAGAATATTATGAAGATTAGATGACTTAATGTACATGGAACAGCCTACCATGATGCACAGCACCTGGCAGCTGGTGTGCAACACATTTGTTTCCTTTCTTTAATCAATCTCTTTCTGTCATCTCAGTCTAGAGACTATTCTAATAAGGCTCTCGCTTTTTCCAACAAACCTTCTCCAGCTGATATACAAAGGCAGCTGTGGCCTCTGCTCACCTCTGCCTGCTCCCTCACCGAACACTTCCTCTGCTATTTCCAGCTCATCTCTCATCAGGTCCTTTCCCTTTTTCCAAGGTAGCTAGGATACAGACTAGTTAGGCCTGGCCCTGAATTCCCTGAGGTGGCCAAAGCAGGGCCTTAGACAGGTGGCCACATGGGGAAAGCCAAAAAGCACAGAATCAATAGAAAAAGAATTTGTCCTGGGACTGGGGGCAAGGCCCACCAACCCTCTCCTCTGACAGCAACTCAGAGGCAGAAAAGGAGGACAAAAGGGGCATCTTTCTTTCCTTCTTTCTTTTTCTTTCTTTCTTTCTTCCTTCTTTTCTTCCTTCCTTCCTTCCTTTCCTCCCTCCCTCTCTTCCTCCCTGCCTTTCTTTCTAGATAAAGGCCAGTATTTTTAAAAGGACGGAACGATTTGGGACTCCAAATGACCTGAGTATTGGCTAGCACACGTGACAAGCTCGGAAGGAATGTGTCTTGGCTGGGGCAGGCTATTGTGCCATGTTTAAGCAAAAGCAAAAATTAGAATTGAAAATCTCTCCCCATGAGTCTTTGGTTGAGTAAACTTCCCGCTCAGCAATGCAAGCAACTGGCAGGACCACATCTGCCAGGGCAACGGACCCCTTGTTTCTGACGTCACTCTCCTCAGCACCAGTGAAAAGAGGGGAATGGGTACATGGAGAGAGTCTAGGCAAAGATTTAAATTCAAATGTCCCCTCCTTACCGGTAGGCTTCTTCCATCTCCTCTTCTTTTCTTTTTTTTTTTTGATTAAAATATTTTTCCAATGAACACACGGACATAATGAACAATTCAGACCACTCAGAAGAGTAGAGTGGAAAGTAAGCCTTCTTTCCATTCCAGTTCTCAGGTTCTTCTTTCCCCCAGTGTATTCCTGAACTTCAGATCTCCCAGTCCAAGCATTTCCCTTCCCGTGAATTATTTCAATCATCAAATATGTACTGAGGCCCTTCTACATGGCAGGCTCTAGACCAGGCACTGAGGATACATGATAAGCAGACAGACACAGGCCCTGGCCTCAGGGAGTCTATGCTCTAGTGAGGAAGAGCGTCAATAAACAAGTAATTGTGAAAAGTGCTATAAAGGGAAATTACATGCATGTAACATGCCTGGCCCAGGAAATGACATATGAACTGGTATCTGAAGGATGAGTAGGAGTTAAGACAAGAGAGAAAACTTTTTCCTGCCAATGGGAACAGCACATGCAAAGGCCCTGCAGAGGGAAGGCATTTGGCAGGAGGAGTTGGGAGAAGGCAGGAGTGGCTGCACAGTGAGAGGGAGAGGTGAGGTGAGGTTCAAGGGCAGGCAGGACTGGCTCACACAGCCATCTGGAAACCCTGGCAACCAGCCCAAAGCTTTCCAGACTTGTTACTGTAACAAGGCTCTGTGCCAAGCACTTTGGAGAAATCAAAGACCTTCCAGAAGTTACTTGAAAAAATAAAATATAAACAAACAAAGCAAGGGCTAACAGCATGGAGTTGAAGCCAGGAAGGGTGAACTGTCCTCGGGTGGGTTAGGAGCCAGGACACAAGGTCTCACCCGGAATGTGGTTTTAGAATCCAGCACTTACTAATCTGAGTCCTCAGGCAAGCCAATTACTTCTCCCAGTCTTGGGTTCCTCATCTAAGTGCAAAGATGTTTCAAGGTTGCAGAGCAGGGGCTAACATGACGAGAGGAATTTGCTTGAATTTTTTAATTGAAATTTTTATTGAGATAATTGTAGATTCACATGCAATTGTAAGAAATAATACAGAAAGATCTCTAGCGTGCTTCAATGGTAGCATGTTACAGAGCTATGGTATAGGCATATACCCCAAAGAATCGAAAGCAGGGGCCAGAGGGGTATTTGTACACCCGTGTTCATAGCAGCGTTATTCACAATGGCCAAAAGGTGGAAGCACCCCAGATGCCCATCAGTGGATGAATGGTTAAACAAAATATGGTATATATAAACGGAATGTTATTCAGCCTTAAAAAGGAGGGACATTCTGACAGGCTACAGCATGGATAAAACAGGAGGAATGGGGACTTATTGTTTAATAGGTACAGGGTTTCAGTTCAGCAAAATGAAAAGAATCCTGGAGTTTGGTTGCACAACAAGGTGAATGAACGAACTGAACACTACTGAACTGGGTGCTTAAAAACAGTTAAAACGGGGGCCGGTCCCGTGGCCGAGCGGTTAAGGTCATGCGCTCTGCTTTGGCGGCCCAGGGTTTCACCAGTTCAGATCCTGGGTGCAGACATGGCACCGCTCGTCAGGCCGTGTTGGAGTGGAGTCCCACATGTCACAACTAGAAGGACCCACAACTAAAAATATACAACTATGTACTGGGGGGATTTGGGGAGAAAAAAAAAAGCAAAAAAGAAAATGGTTAAGGTAGTAACTTTTATGCTATGTGTATTTTCACGCAATTTAAAAAAAACCCAAAACTATAGTATAATATCACAACCAGTATCCTGACATTGACACAATCCACTCATCTTATTTAGATTTCCCCAGTTTTACTTGTACTTATTTGTGTGTGTGAGTGCATTAATTCTATACAATTTATTACCTGAATAGATTCCTGTGTCTACACCACAGTGAAGATACAGAACATTCCAACACCACAAGGATCCTTTGGGCTTCCTTTTTGTAGCCACACTCACTTCCCTCCCACGTGCCCTCTTCATCTCTAAACGCTGCAGCCACTCACCTGTCCTCCATTTCTAAAATTTTGTCATTTCAAAAATGTTACATGAATAGAATCATGCAGTATGCAATCTTTTGGAATTGACTTTTTTCCCCTAAATTCCCTGGAGATTCATCCAGGCTGATGAATGGATTGATAATTTGTTCCTTTCTGTCGTTAAGTAGTATGTATTCCACGGCATGCGTGTACTTCAGTTTGTTTGACTGTTCACCCCCGTTGAAAGACTTCTGGGTTGATTCCAGTTTGGGGCTATTGCAAATAATGTTGCTATGAGCATTTGTATACTGGCTTTTTGTGTAAACATAAGCTTTTTATTTCTCTGGGATAAGTGCCTAGGAGGGCTATTGCTGGGCAGTATGGTAGTGGAATCGTTCATTTTTAAAGAAACTGTTAAACTGTTTTCCCGATGGCTGTACCATTTACACTCCCACCAGTAATATGCAAGTGACCCACATTGTCTGCCTCCTCACCAGCTTCTAGTATTGTTACTACTTTTTATTTTAGTCATTCTCATAGATGTGTAGTGATATTTCATTGTGGGTTTAATTTGCATTTCCTGATAGTTAATGATGTTGAACAGGAAAATGTACTTATTTGCCATCTATCTATCCTCTTTGATGATTTCTTCATTTCTTTTCCCCATATTCTAACTGGATTGCCTGGTTTTTTACTACTGAATTTGAGAGTTCTCTGTTTATTCTACATACTAGTCCTTTCTTAAATATGTGGTTTACAAATGTTTTCTTCCACTGGGTAGTTTGTCTTTTCATCTTTGCATGAGCTTTCACATTTGGTAAGATCCAACGTATCAATTTTTCCTCTTATGAATCATGCTTTTTGGTGTCAAGTCTGAGAACTCTTTGCCAAGCCCGAGATACTGAATTTTAACTCTTTTTTTCTAAAAGTGTTATAGGTTTACATTTTACATTTAAGTCTACGATCTATTTTGATTTGACTTTTATATAAGGTATGAGGTTTATGTTGAGGTTCACTTTTTGGCTATGGATGTCTGATTGGATTTGCTTGATTTCTTCTTTTTGTTTGTATTTTTTTTAAAGATTAGCACCTGAGCTAACATCTGTTGCCAATCTTCTTCTCTTTTTTCTTCTTCTTCTTCTTCTCCCTAAAACCCCCCAGTACAGTTATATATTTTAATTGTCGATCCTTCTGGTTGTGGCATGTGGGACGCTGCCTCAGCGTGGCTTGATGAGTGGTGCCATGTCCGCACCCAGGATCCAAACCTGTGAAACCCTGGGCCGCCGAAGCAGAGCGCGTGAACTTAACCACTCGGCCACGGGCCAGCCCCTGATTTCTTCCTTTTAAAGACACGTTGATTCAGCATCACGACCAGACTACGACAGTTAGCAGTCAACAGCATGGGTGCAAAAGAACAAATCCCTACATTAAAACCCTTTGTTGGAATGCTTTACACTTTACACAGAATAGAAACTGAAATAACCTGTTACACAATTAGTCACGAATTCAGTCCTTGAGGGTTTTTTTGCCCTTCCCCATGAGTGTTGTCTAGAACGTGTCTTCTCTGTAGCAGCTAAGCCCTGCCACCACTGTGCTTGAGCTCTCTGTAGCAGCTAAGCCCTGCCACCACTGTGCTCGGCTGAGCTCACAAATCTGTTGTAACCTGTAGCTTCCTTGTCGCTTCTCTGACTCTCCTCTCCTGCTAAGCTTTACTTCCTGGCAGTAATTAAAACCTTCTGCCACTGTCACAGCTACTGCTGCTGCTGGAACGGCCATAGCCCCCTTGGTTTTTTGGTTCAGCAAAGTATTGGTCTCTACCACCCAAGGGGCCAGAGCTTCTGCCTCCAAAGTTTCTTCTTTTTATAGGTTCAAAATTTATAGATAATTGTAATTGCCAAAATCATTATAGCTTCCAACATCTCCATAATTGCTTCCATTATTACCAAATCCATTATAGCCATCCCCATTCCCACCATATCTACCACCATCACGACTGACACCAAAGCCGCCTCGACCGCTGAAGTTTCCTCCGTGACCAAAGCTGTTATTCCCACCAACACCACCACCACAACCCACCGAAGTTTCCAGAACCACTTCGACGTCTTTGGCCGGGTGAAGCACTAGCCATCCCTTGCTTAGCTGGACTTTCATTACCTTGTAGTAGTGGCCATTCACAGTACGGTATTTCTTTCTGTTTTTTTCAGCTTTATTGAAGCGGAGTGTACGTACTTAACCACTCAGCCACGGGGCCAGCCCCACGAGGCTTACGTTCTAATGAAGGGAAGCAGAACATAAACACATACATTTTGGAGAGATCATTTCAGATATTGGTACATGCTATAAAGAAATTAAATCTAGGGGCCGGCTCCATGGCGGAGCGGTTAAGTTCACGCGCTCTGCTTCAGCGGCCCAGGGTTTCACTGGTTCGAATCCTGGGCGTGGACATGGCATCACTCATCAAGCCATGCTGAGGTGGCATCCCACGTACCACAACTGGAAGGACTCACAACTAAAAATACACAACTATGTATTGGGGGGCTTTGGGGAGAAAAAGGAAAAAAATAAAATCTTAAAAAAAAAAAGAAATTACATGGAGGATTTAAGATAGAGAGTGACTGGGTCGAAGGGGAAGTGAGCTACTTTAAATAGGGTTGCCATGCAGGGCTTCTTTGAGGAGGTAGGCTTTGAGTGATTCGTTCACTCATTCATTCATTCAGCAAACATCCTCTAAGCTCTTCCAGGCACTGTGATAAGAATTCAGCCAATTGCCAACGCTCAGCTTTCATCAGAGCTTTCTCTGGTTGACTAATCTGTTTCCTTGCTCAAGTTGGTGCCCATCTGGTTTTTGAAATGTCTTTATGGCATCTTTCCCTTTCTCCATGTGGTAGGAGGAAGGGAGATAGCAAAAATTGATTCCCCTTGGGACAGTGAAGTAAAAATCTTTCAGCAATTGCAGAGAAAGCACGAATATAAAGCAAACGTTTTCTCGAAATCAGCGCCACAGACTAAACACATTGGTTTTGTTCCAGTCCCTGGGAATTCCCCCTTATCCTACAACAATCTGGTTGACAGATGAGAAATGGAGCCCTAGAGGGTGAAAGTGCCTAGGTCAGGCTGTGATCTCTGCTCGGTTCCAGCGGGCCCTGTGGCCCAGACTCGAGTGCCGAACACTTCTTTGAGTTTCTCTATGAGTTCATAGATTGCCCTATCAGGGCTCTAATCCCAGTTCAGTGATACAGGGGGCATTAGGTGGCTCTGAGACCCGTGACTTCTGAGGGCTCACCACCAATTTGAATGTCACCAGAGGTGAATATTTCTGAGCTTAAGTACAGCAAGCAGCTCCTTTGCCAAGATCTGAGGCAGAAGGCACAAAAGGCAGACTGACCTTGGGAGACAATGGGAAGAATCGGTTGCCCAAATTCTGATCCTGGTTCTACCACCATCCAAACCTATGTCTTACTTAAGTCTCATCACTTTTTTGGGCCTTAGTTTCTCCATTTGTGAAGTGAGGGGGTTGGATCGGTTCTGGGATGACCAAGACCAGATCTATATTCTGCCACACATACCCCTGCCATGGCAGCTGTCACTAATTGATCATGGCACTCTTGGGAATCAACCTCAGAATCCTTCTCGACACAGTGTTTTAATCAGCTACCACCCGGGGATCAGAGTTGGCACATAGCTTAGCACCTCCTAGCCATGTGCTTGAACTGGGTGGTTTCTAAGGGCCCATCCAGCTCTGATGTTCTGACGAATGTGAGCCTCTGGCTTGGCAATCACAACAGCAGTAGGGCATGGGAGGGGTAGGAAAGGAAGGTGAGCATCAGAATCAGAAAGTTCTGGGTTTGAATCCCAGCCGTGCCACTTACTGGTTATGCAATCTTGGGTGAGAGTTCTTTTTGAACTGCGGTTCAGTCTTCTCTATAAAATGGGATCAGAGTCCCTAACACATAAAGGGTTGTACAAATTAAACCAAATAATGCTTGTAATGTACCTTTTGCTTGCACCTGAAACATACGCAGACACACCCAGCAAATGTGTCCACCAAGAGACTTGTCTTCCACCCCGCTAGTGTTACTCTCTCTGTCCCACATGGCAGAGAAGCTCTGACAAGTGGCTTGTGACTTATGCTTCCAGGAGTCCCCTCCTCCCAGGGCTGTCTCTTCTGTCAATGTCAGCTGGTTCTCTGCCCTTCCAAAGCTCCCTGGGGCCTGCCAACATGTCAGGGAACTCAGAGCAGTCTCACAGTCTTCTGGGCAAGGCAGAAGCTGGAAAGAACCATCAGAGAGGAGTGAACTGTGGGCTTTCCCCCTGGTTTTCATGCTTGGCCTCTCCTTAACGACAGCAGCCCCAGAGGCTAGATTCAGGTGGGAATATAGTTTCCTAGAAGCAGGACAGTAGCTGGGCTGTTTTTTGTCACTCAGTATAGGTACCAGTGGCCATTGTGGGAAAACCCAATTTATAAATTCTCTGGGCCCTAGGTGGCAAATTCATGGCCCGAGTACCACCACTCTCCCCACCTCAGCCCACCCCCCCATCACTGTGCTGTCTTAGAACCAGGTTCTCTGGGAAGTAGACTCTGAGATGGAGATTTCCATGCAGGAAATCTACTGGAGATGCTTTCAGGATCAACAGCTGTGGAGGGGGAGGGAAGCAGAATGGGGCAGGGGAGAAGCTGAATTATGCTGTACGTGTAACAAAGGCCCCAGGGCATCCTACTGGGAGCTCCAGAGCTGGAATGTCCTGTGCAGAGTTGTCTCTTAGACCCACGCATTGACTAGTGAGGCAGCACCCTTTCATTCAAGGGCAAATCCTAGAGAGAGGCTCAGCTGAGTTGGCTCCGACAACACTCCCAGCACCCCATCAGGATCCACCACAGGGCTCATTCAGACATTGCATTCCTCCTCCCAGGCCATACGGGGCGTCAGAATTCTCCTCCAGACTGTGCTCCAGGTGGCCATCAGCAGTCCATGAAGGCTGGCGTGCTAGAGGAAACATATTTGTCATTTCTGTTCTAATTTAATCTTTCATTTTACAGTCAGAAACGGAGGATCAGAGAAGGAAAGACGCTTGTCCAAGATGACACAGATGAGTTAAAGTCAGAGGCAGGACTAAAATCCAAGCCCCTTAAGTCTGAAACGGATACTCTAGATCTGTCCAGATTTAGATTTAAATTAACCAAAGTTAAATAAAATAAAGAGTTTAGTTCCTCATTTGTGCTTGTAACAATCAAGTGCTCAATAGCCACATGTGGCCAGTGGCTACTGTATTTCAAGAGTGCAGGTTGCTAAAATAGTTCCATCACCGTGGAAAGTCCTATTGGAAAGCACTGCCCTGGACCCACTAACCCAAGCTGCTCCCTTGTCCTCAACTTCAAAAGTTCAGGCATCCCCCAAATACCTTTGTTTCCTTAGCAACCCATCTGTCCGTGGGTGGTGATGGTGAGTTATGATAAAGGATATGTGAATGTGAGCCTTGACGGAAACCTCTACCAGAGTCCAAACCCTCCTAGGGCTACTAGGGACCCAGAGATGGATTGTTCTCCTTAAAAGAAAGTCATTATTTGTCAGGAGAGATGTATAGTTCATACTTCATTTACTCATTCATTCATCCATCAAGTCTTTTTTTTTTTTTTTTTGAGGAAAATTAGCCCTGAGCTAACATCTGTGTCCATCTTCCTCACCTTTATATGTGGGACGCCTGCCACAGCATGGCTGGACAAGTGGTTCATAGGTCCACACCCGGGATCCAAACTGGCAAACCCTGGGCCACTGCAGCAGAACGTGCGAACTTAACTGCTGTGCCACCGGACCAGGCCCCATCAAATCTTTATTGGGTTCAATCTAGATCCAGGTGCTGAGCTGGGTACTGGAGATACCAAGATGCATTAGATGCTGTCCTTGCCCTCCAGATGTTCACAGCCTAGTGGGGGAGACACAAGGTACAGCTTGATGGGAGCACCCAAGAGTGACACCTGCAGAATGTGCACGACTTCACCAGATAAACAGTGCTCCTGGCTAAATGCTCCTGCAGCCACAGGGTAGAGGAGTGAGTGGAATAGGGTAATTTTGTCCCCCAGAGGATCTTTGGCAATGTCTAGAGACAGTTATGGCTGTCACAACTGGAATGAGGGGTGCTACTGGCATCTAGTGGGTAGATACCAAGGATGCTGCTCAACATCCCACAATGCACAGGACAACCCCCACAGCAAAGAATGGTTCCCCCAAAAAAGTCAATAGGGTCAAGGTGGAGAAAGCCTGGGCAGGGGCTGCACAGGAGATCTGCGAGTCTCGATCTTCGGTCCCACTGTCCTGGAGTGGGAAGATGAGTAGGAACACGCGGGAACCGATAAGCCAGTTTAGAGGACCTCAGGCAAACATTGAAGAATCTTAGTGGGTTCAGTGGCAGGATTAGATGTGTGCTTGAGAAAGACTCCCCTGGTTGCTGGGTAAGAAATGACCTGGAGGGCCTGGAGGCTGGGAGACCCCTAGGGAGGCTGTTGATGGTGGTGGCCATGGAGACACAGCAAAGAAGGTGGACCTGAGAGCCGTGGAGCAGCTGTGGGCTTGGTGATCAGCTGTAGCAGGACAGAAGACCTAGAACTTGTCACAACTGTGATTGAATAATTTTTTGTGTAACTAGCTATTTAATGTCTTTCTTCTCCCCGACTAGACTGTAAACCCCAAGAGAGTAGGGACAGCATATTTTTTATCTAGTTCCGGGCCTTGGGCAAATTGATTCTTTTGAGCCTTGGTCTCCCCATCTGTTAAATGTAGATGATTCTGGTACCTTCCTTCTTAACTAAATAATAAGATTAAAGATTTTATTTTTCCGTTTTCTCCCAAAGTCCCCCAGTACATAGTTGCATATTTTTAGTTGTGGTCCTTCTAGTTGTGGCATGTGGGACGCTGCCTCAGCATGGCCTGATGAGCGGTGCCATGTCTGCACCCAGGATTCGAACCAGCGAAATCCTGGGCCGCCAAAGCAGAGTGCGCGAACTTAAACACTCAGCCACAGGGCAGGCCCCTAAGTAATAAGATTAAATGAATGATGGAGCGATTCCATGTCTGGATATATATACCCACAAGAATTGAAAGCAGGGGCCTGAACAGATATTTGCATACCCACGTTCATAGCAGCAATATTCACAATAGCAAAAAGGTGGGAAGAGCCCGAGTGTCCATCCCTGGAAGAATAAATAATGAAAATGCGGTATATCCAGACAATGGAATATTATTCAGCCTTAAAGAGGAGCGAACTATGCATACACGCCGACATATGGATGAATTGTGGAAACATCATGCAGACACAGAAGGACAAATATTTTATGGTTCTACTTATGTGAAATGCCTAGAATAAGCAAATTCACAGAGACAGAAAGCGGAACAGTGATCACCAGGGGCTGGTTGCACAATAATGTCAATATACCTAAGGACACTGAGTTGTACACTTAAAAAGAATTAAAATGGTAAACTTTATGTTACATATATTTTACCACCATCACAACAAAGAAGATTAAGTGAGATCATTTTTGTAAGGCCTCTTAGCACAGGGCCAAATATTCATCATTACGACTTTTTTCCTAGAAGTGTTCTAAGAAAGGGAGGACCCAGGAGCGAGGATGCAGAAGCAGAGAAGTCGGCTAACTCTGCGGTCTGGGTCGGGGACCATATCCCAGTTGAGGTGACACTGGAGTGAGAGTTTGCTGCAGAGCTGAAGAGGGAAACTTGGGGAGGCCAAGACTGCGGCTCCTGCGAACCTGAAACCACCAGACCACAAATCTCTAGAAAGAGGCTCCACACCCCACCAGGGGCTCCGGGCACCCACCTGGGCGAGCCCTGCCCTGTGACTGCCTGAGGTCCTGACGTCCTCATCTTCACAAGGCAGGAATTTCCGGGCCTGAGGCATTTGCATTTGCTATCTTGACTGCTGACCTGTTCCAGCAGCTGCTAAACCACTGAGATGCTTTCTCTGAAACCCCAGTGGGCAGACAGAAAGTAAGTAAGCCTGGCCCTCCCAGCCCTTGTGTCATAATTGGTATTTTATTCCTTGTGTAGAGCGAAAATAGCCGGAGCACCTGCTCTTAGAGGTGTCAGTTGCCGCCAGATCTCCTTTGTACGTTCTTTATATATATGTGATTTTAGAGGAAGACCTTTAGGAGTCATCTTAGTCTAACCCACTCATTTTACAGTGAAACCAAAGAAGTAAATGCGAGGGCTGTGTTTCGGATTCCTGCAGGCCACTTCCAAGCTTGCAACTCTGGCAAGTTATTTAACTTCTGGAAGCCTCATTCCTCCTCAGTAAACTAAGGATAATAATACCTTCCTCCTGAAGGTCTTCTGAGGAATGAAGGCCATGGAGGAGTTTAAATTCCCTGGCAGCCGGCCGGCCGGATGTTCACCGCACCTCCTCTGAGAACACGCCACACCAGCCACATCTCTTCACGCTCTGTCACTCGCCTAGTGTTATTGTCTCTCTGACATTTATCCTTATCTGAAATTGTTCATGTGTGTACTTATTGGTTTCATTCTTCCCCCTTCCTCCACTGGAAAGTAACCCTGACCCATCGGTGCAGCGGCTAGGGCTGTGTCTGGCACATTATTGGCATTAACTTTTGTGGAATAAACGGCGCTCTAGTGTCACTCTGAGATTCGATCAAGCCTTGATTATTCAAATTGCCATACAGCAGACAGGCACTTTAGGTAAATCATCTCAGTAACTGTTAGGAAGTCATCAGCCTAAGAGATATATTCATCTGCGTGGACCAGGAGTAGTTCATATCTCCAGGGCCTAGAAAAAATGAGTAAATAAAATGAAGGCTTTTGGTAGCAATATCTCCCTTTCTGAAAGCTAGTGCAGGTAACCCAGAAGTACCGTGGTCCTGAGGGTGGAGGGGGGAAGAAGATGGATGAGGTGGTAAGACAGAGAGACAGAGTGGGGAATAAAACCACCCAGAGTGAGATCGGCTTTGCTGGGATTTGACTCTTGGCCACGTAGGATGTTGGTGAGTTAAGTTCCTAGAAATCATTGCGTTGAACCAGGGCAGCTTAGTGATGAAGTATGCAGGCTTTGGATCCCAAACCAGCTCCATCTCTTTTTTGTTTTTAATTAAAAAAAAAATTTTTTTTTGAGGAAGATTAGCCCTGAGCTACCAATCTGCTGCCAATCCTCCTCTTTTTGCTGAGGAAGACTGGCCCTGAGCTAACATCCGTGCCCATCTTCCTCTACTTTATACGTGGGACGCCTACCACAGTGTGGCTTGCCAAGTGATGCCACATCTGCACGGGGATCCAAACCGGCGAACCCTGGGCCATCAAAGGGAATGTGCGCATTTAACCACTGTGCCACGAGGCCGGCCCCCAGCTCCATCTCTTTTTTTTTTTTCTAATTTTGAAGTCCAATTTATTGATTTTTAATTTTATGATTAATGCTTTTTTTATTGTGGTAAAATATATATAACATAAAATTTACTATTTAAGCAATTTTTTCTTTAAGATTGGCACCTAAGCTAACTGTTGCCAATCTTCTATTTTATTTTTTCTGCTTTTTCTCCCCAAATCCCCCCAGTACATAGCTGCATATCTTAGTTGTGGGTCCCTCTAGCCATGGCATGCAGGACGCCGCCCCAGCATGGCCTGACGAACGGTGCCATGTCCACGCCCAGGATCCGAACCAGCAGAACCCTGGGCCACTGAAGCAGAGTGTGTGAACTTAACTGCTCGGCCACGGGGCCAGCCCCAATTTAAGCCATTTTAAGTGTACAGTTTAGTGACACTAAGTATATTCACATTGTAGTGCAACCATTACCATATCCATCTCCAGAACGTTTTCATCATCTTCCCAAACTGAAAATCTGTACCCATTAACACTAACTCCCCATTCCCCCCTCTCCCCACCCTCCGCTAACCACTACTCCACTTTCTGTCTCTGTGAATTTGACTATTCTAGGTACCTCATATAAGTGGAATCGTACAATATTTGTCCTTTTGCCAGCTCCATCTCTTGACCCCTGTGATCCGGAGTCAGGTTTGTTTCCTCTCTGAGCCTCAGTTTCCTCCTAAGTAAAATGGGATGAAAATAATACAAGCTACTACACTAAGCTATCCTGGGGTTAAATGAGATCAGCCGTGCAAGGGTCAGCAGGGCACACTCAACACAGGGGAGCGCTGAGTAATTCTTAGCTGTATTTCCAACCAAGGGAAATGTTGAGATCCAGCACAGAAACATGACCACAAGTTAGTGTCAGAGCCTGGGCTAGAACTTGCAGCTTTTGAGTTCCTGCTCTTTCCACTATCTGTGGTGGCTGCCATTTCTTGTCCCCAAGGCTTGAAAAGTCTAACAGGGAGGGCCGGCCCAGCGGCACAGTGGTTAAGTTCACATGTTCTGCTTTGGCGGCCCGTGGTTCACCAGTTCGGATCCCAGGTATGGACATGGCACCACTTGGCATGCCATGCGGTGGTAGGCATCCCACATATAAAGCAGAGGAAGATGGGCATGGATGTTAGCTCATGGCCAGTCTTCCTCAGCAAAAAGAGGAGGATTGGCAGCAGATGTCAGCTCAGGGCTAATCTTCTTCTTCTTCAAAAAAAAGGAAGTCTAACAGGGGAGCCTGGATATGCAAAAAATAAATCTCAGAACTACAAGGATGATGACTGAGGCTTAGTATGTGAACTACAGTAGACTCGTGCCCTGTGATGTTAGGATCTTCATAAAGAAGCCCCTACCCAGAATGATGGTGACAGATATAGTTTGTTGAGTTCTTTCTCATATGTGCAACATAATGGTTGAATGCTTAAAATGTATTATGTTTTTTAATCTTCAAAGCAACCCTAGGAAGTAGGTGTTGTCACGACTCCCATTCTACAGATGTGGAAACCAAGGCCATAAGGAGTTTAACTAGCTCAAGCCCATATTAAGAGAGAAGTTCTAAGCTGAGCTATGTGGCTTCCCCTCCTTGCCCCACCACAGACTGAAGTTCCACTATTAAAGAGCCCTGCCTATGGGGCTGGCCTGGTGGAGTAGTGGTTAAGTTTGTGCACTTACGTTGGTGGCCCAGGGTTCACAGGTTCAG
Organism: Equus quagga; assembly: GCF_021613505.1. Lineage (NCBI taxonomy): Eukaryota > Metazoa > Chordata > Mammalia > Perissodactyla > Equidae > Equus > Equus quagga. Next base: position 61,735,916 of record NC_060273.1, on the reverse strand, counting down.
ATCCCAAGCCCAGACCTACATACTGCTCATCAAGCCATGCTGTGGCTGCATGCCACATACAAAATAAAGGAAGATTGGCAGCAGATGTTAGCTCAGGGCCAATCTTCCTCACCAGAAAAAAAAAAAGAGTCCCGCCTATGGATTATAGCATCACTTCATGCAAAATGCAAGACTATATGAAGCCTTCCCAGTTATGCATACATTCAAAATGTGTGGATCTGTTCCCAGTAGAATCTCAGAGTTGAAAGGAATGTTAGCAATAATGATCGCTAATACTACTTCAACAATTGTTGTAAGTTCACCTAACCTTTAAAAACAAGACTACAAAGTAGGTCCCATTGTTCTTGTCTTGCACACGCAGAAACAGACGCAGAGAGAGGTTAGTGAGTGGCCCAGGGAATGGCATGGCTGATGGCTGAAAATGGAGCAGGGCGTTGAATCCGAGCCATGGACAGTCTTGTGCTTCTCGCTCTGCATCGTCCTTCCTCTTGGCAGACTACCTGCCTACTTGCTCAACAACCTGTTTGTAGGCTCAGGCGACACTTTGTGGACCAGAGAAAAAGCCACAAATATTGTCCTCAGACACATAATTCTTTGTGATTTGAGAGGGTTTCAAAGCCTCTGATATTTATCAGAGAACTTCCGAAAAGTAACCTCAGCCCAACCCAGACCCTCCACCTCTTATCCCCCTCCAACATCCCCATCAATGACCTTCAGCCTTGCTTGACCATCTCAAAGAGCAGGAGCCTCCTCCCTCTCCAGACAGCTCTTTCTTCAAATAGCCAGACTCAATAGAAACTTCTTTGCTCTCGTGAGATGATATCTGCCTCCCAGAGTCCACTGCGCAGCTTGGAGCCTCAGGGAACAGGTCAGCTCCCAGCTCCCAGACAGCTCTTCAGACGGCAGCCCTCGGTCCAGCCCACCCCAGCCCTCCTTCCTGGAAGTCTTCTCACAGGCAGGGGCCCAGACCTCTCATCTTGCTACTTATCTCCTCTGCACGGCTCCCTCTTCAAGTGAGAGGCCCTTAGACGAGAACGATGCTGCTTCAGAAGGATGTGCTCATCCCTGCTGAGAGCAGCTGTGGATGGAGGGAGCCTGGAGCCCCCTCCTCATCCAAGAAGTGCAGGTGCGGGTTCCTTTCCACTGGCCCACCTCGCATCTGTAGGGGAGGAAGACAATTCCTCTACCCTCTAGTCCTTCTGGCTGGTCTAAGAATTAAATTGACATGAGACAGAAGAACAGCAGAAAATCAAACAAAGTTTAATAACATGTATGCATGGGAGAAACCAGGAAAGCTGAGTAACTGCAGAACGACCAAAGCTGCCACCTTAAATACCATCTTCAGCTAAAGATAAAGGAGGAAGTTGGAGGGGGCAGTTTGGGACTTCAAAGCAATTCACATGGAGGGAGAAAAGCAAGTGTTTGGTAGACAGAACTTTGATAAGAACGGGCTTAGCAAGGACCCTCACAGTTGACAGACACCCAGAGTTATCTATGGTGATGACCTGTCCTGGGGACAGGCCTTCTATCTTAAATTCTTTTAGGTAGTTAGAGGGAAGGTCAAAGTTTCTTTCAGAGTCTTCTGTTCTTAACCAAAGAGACACATTTTGGGGTGGCCAAGTCTGATCTCCACACATCCTTGGTCAAGAGACTGAACTGTAGCTTTCTCAGCCCAAATTAGTCCTTCAGCAAAATTAGGAAGGTTGATTAGATTGGGGTTGCAAACCCAAGTGCTCACGGGGGCCAAGCTAATAATAGAAACATCTAAGAATATTCATTTCCTCTACAAAGAGGTAGGTTCTCTTCTGATTTCCTTAAAAGATGCCACCCTCTCAGTCTTTCATTTTCAATTTCTGATGGAGCCCTAGAGGCAAATTATCTAAAGTAATAAAACCAAAAACACCAAGGGTAAAGGAAAACCGCAACTGGTACTTGATCTCAGTGCAGGGGACAAAGAGGACTGTGACCCCCTCCCTGTCTACAGGGCTGTGGGGTGCCTACTCTGTCTATGGGGGTGGCTGACACTCAGCATGGCCAATTGGTGCCACCTGGACACGCAGACCCAGCGTTAACAGATCTTACGGTTTTTCTAAAGAAGCCGGACATGTGAATTTTTATGTGAAATCTCCCAATTTTTTAAATGTTGGCTCGAATTTTTCTTAAACAGTGGGAGGGCCAAATACAACATGTTCTGAACTGTGAGCCGCCAGTCTGCAATCTCCGGAGTAGGTGTTTTTAAAGCTCCCTTTTTGCTGGAACATTCTGTGGGGGGAGAAATGCAGAGGGAAGGAGGACAGGAAGGAAGGATGGCTTTATCTGGGGAATCTCTCTGAGACCTGGGTCAGCCTCTCTGGAGCCTCCGAACCTCTGAGCGTTCAGCGGTGGGGGGGGGGGGGGGGGGGGGCAGAGGAAGGAGAAGGCCTGGCCTTTCCACTCTGTAAGGCTTTGTTTAGGCTAACTGTCCTTTCCTCTGGCTTTCAGCTCTCACTTGGGAGAAACATAATGGCCCCAGGTCCCAGGAGTGTCTGGGCAGGTCTGAACAGGATGCTCCCGTTTGGTTTGTGGTTAGAGAGGCGGGGCCCTGGCTCCCAAGGCTGGAGGAGGGGCAGAGGAGGGGAGCCTCAGCATCCTAGGCTAGAGGAGGGCCCTGGGCCTCAGTCTCAGGCTGAACTGCTCCCTGCTCCCTGGCCTGCTTCTAGCTCCAGAGGAGTCCTGGCTGTCTCTCTGATTGGTTCTCTGCATCAGGGAGGGAGTGTATAGCCCACGGTCGGCGTGGCTGCCTGCCAGCCTGGCAGATGGCCAGAGCCCAGAACTCACTGGGAAGGAGCATAAACAAGGTCTTGGTGGGCAGCTGTGACCCAGAATCTTCCAGTGGAAAAGCAGTGAGGACGGAGAGGAACACCAGGGGAACCCTCTCCAATCCCCCAGGCTGCCCAGGACTCAGGCATCAGCCAGGGACAGGATGCAGCTCCCCCGGGCACAAGGCAAACAGCTGTCACATAACGGGCTGCAGGAGCCCACTTTTAAAAGGTTTTTCAGCTCCAACCTCCTGACACTGTGATTCCACAATTCTATGATTCAGCTCTTCTCACATGATAAACTTCTTTGTGTATAGAGGACATCTGTGGTTTTCCTTTGCCTGGAATCCACTCTGCTCCTTCTGTTAGCAGCACCCTAGTTGTCCTTCCGGAAACCACCCCTCTTCTACTCTCAGTCCATGGGGTTTGGGTGAGGCTGACCTGGCCTTTCTATCCTCCTGGCTCCAGGCTGGGCATGTGTGCCAGGCATGGCCTGGCTGGTCAGCTGGTTTCTTTCCCTGCTGGATCCAATGAGACCCCATCCAAGGAGTTTTGCTGGAACACTCGGGAAAAGAGAATTGCCAGCAATTGGCTTGATGCACATATGGAGGTGCTGGAGACCATCTGGACGTGACACGGGGAAGAGCATGCTTGAGAATGAAGCCATCACAGAAGAAGACAGCATGAAAAGAGTGGGAGAGAAATGAAGGGGGGGGGAATAGATTGATGCATTAATTGATGTGCAGAAGAGAGAGATAGAGACCAGGGACTTGATGAAATGGTTTGCACTCCTGGATTCAGCTTTAACTGATGCAGTCTCAATCTGCGGACTTTTCAGTGAAAGGATCAAGAATATACCACTGTGGCATAAAATATTTGAGCAGGAGGCATTTGAGTTCCTGAAATCTCTTTTCCACCTAAAAGCATAGCCTCCTAAAAGAACTCAATTGTCATAAATCCCTTCGTCAGGGAGCAACCAGAGAAGATTGACTAGAGATTCGAATCACCACACCTAAATAGACATTGTCACAACTATCATACCTCCCATCTATTCTTCTAGGGGCCCATTTATGTTTCCTAAAAGTTATTTGTTTTGTGTAAGTGCCTTTTCTCCCCCTTCACTCCCCATATTAAAATGGTATACAAGCCCCAAATTCTAATTACTTCCTTGAGCCACATTTTTCTGTGAATTCCTGTATGTATGTGATTAAATCTGTCTTTTTCTTGCTAATCTGTCTTTTGTCAGTCTGATTTGCAAGCCCCTGAAAACTTAATCTAAGAGAGTGGAAGAAAAGTTTTTCCTCCCTAATAACAGTTATAAAAGCAAAAAATCCCTCTCTGACATCAGCTTCCACGGCACCAACATTCCACACAATTCTATGATTTACTCTATAATTTACCTAAGGACTAAATTCTACTTTATTTTTTCAGGGCAGAGAGAAGCCAGCAATGAACGGCCTCTGAAGACCTGCCCTTGTTGTCCGAATCAGAGGAGTTTATCCATGAAGCCACAAGAACCTTGGCTGCCTTTCTGCACGGCCCATGCCCCCAACATACACCCTAGGCAGCCCTGGTCAGTGCCTGGACCTGCAAAGGGAACATGTCAGGTCCCAGTGGTGCCACTCATTCATTCGTTTGTTAATTCAACACACATTTACGGAGCACCAACTGTGTTCAGAGATGAAGTTCTTATCCTCAGAGATCTTAGGACTTGGTGAGGAAAATAGACTAGCAAAAAGAATTTCATTAGAATGTGATTAGCACTATGTTAGAAATAAGCACAGATGCGGGGAACTTAAGACCAAGGGAGAACAGCAAGCATGTCACAGAAGCTTCCTGAAGGAAGTGACCCCTGACCTGAATTCAACAGGATGAGGAGTCAACCAGATAGAGGGTAGAGGAAATACTTTCAGGCAGGCAAAAGGGGCATCATGAGATACAAACTCCAGGGGCTGGAAGTGGCCTGTCGGAGGAACTGGCTGGGGTCGAGTCGGAGTGGGGAGAGGGGCAGGGGATTCCTGTGAGGGAACAGGGCAGCTGGGCTACTGTTGGCCAAGCTGGCTTTGAAGAGGACTGCTTCCTGAGTGTACAAACGCACAGACAGAAAGCCACACAGCTCAGCCCCAAACTTGACCAGGGCAGAGCCTGACTCATGCCCACTGAGATGAAAACAAGCTGGTGGATCCCCAGCCAGGGTCCTGGGTTGAGGGGTTGCAACAGAGCCTTGAGCACAAGTATTGGTGAGCTCCTTGCCCACAGAAAGAGCTTGGACCTTCCTACTGGAAATGACCATAGGCCACGGAAGGCAGGGCCCAGATGTACTGGGCAAAGTCTTCCATCTTCCCTCCCATTTTTGATTCCTCCCCTTCCTGGGAACTACCATGGGTAAAGTTGGTACTTCTGGAGTCAGGCAATCCCAGGTTCCAATCCTGGCTGGGCCACTAAGTGTGACCCTCTGACTCAATCTCTCTGTGCCTGACTCCTCCTCTGCAAAATGAAGCTAATAATAGAACAGATTAAAGAGTGATGCATTTATGGTGACACTCATGAACTCCTTCATCCACGTTTTCTTTTTATATTGTCTGCATCATCTCCTTTTCTTTGGGATCCACACCATTCTGTGTGCTCTGTTGAGACTTTCAGTCACAGCCTCACAGAAAGAGGCCCAGCCTCTTCCTGGCCACAGGGATGGGACACTGACCATGCCCAGCCAATCGTGATGTCTTCTTGGCAGCAGCAATTGGTCCCTGGGGTGGGCTTAAGACTCAAGCAGTCCAACCAGAGTCTGCTTTGGGAAAGGATCTCTCTTCCCTGGAATTATTGAGCTAGGAACTATAAGTCTGGAGAGAGCCCACCTATCTGTGGATGAAGTCACTTCTTAGAAGGAAATAGAACCAAGGTGACCAGGACGATGACGATGATGTAAACATCACCATATATTGCTTGATGCCAGATCCACTCCTGGACTTCTCAGTTCCATGAGTCAATTCATTAGCATTTCCCTTAAGCCAATTTAGTTGGGTTTCCTTTACATGCAGCCTCAAAAATCTTAAATAATTTAGCGTGTAGCTGACCACATTATCTGCCGCCATAAGAAGAGCTCAATGAATGGTCACTACAATGAAGGGGGTGAAAATGGTCTTATGTTCCTTCACCACTGCCTCTTTCCCTCCCAGATCACAGACTCACCCCTTTCCGTCTGGCCCGGGGAACGGGCTGCTGGCTGTGTTGGCTTCCCATTTGCAAAGATGGGCAGGGTGTGAGAGAGACAGTGCCAAACAGGCCAAACCACCCAGTGCCCGCCAGTCAGTATGGGAGCTGCAGCAGCCCCGCTGAGGTCCCCAGCCTGCCCACTGAATGTGGTTTGGATTGGCGGTATGGTAGAGCGGCGTAAACTGGAGTCCAACTGACCTCATGAATCCCTTTACTACAGCTGCATGACCTCTGTCACTTTATCTCTCTGGGCTTCTGTTTCCTTGTCTGTAAAACCAGGACAGTAACAGCCCCTGTCTCTTGTGGAAGTTGTGAGGATTAAATGGGGAAAAAAATAATAAAACCAGTATTAATATTTTGCGCAGGGGCCAGCCTGGTGGTGCAGCAGTTAAATTCGCACATTCTGCTTCAGCAGTGTGGGGTTTGCCAGTTCGGATGCCAGGTGCGGACCTGCTCACTGCTTATCAAGCCATGCTGTGGCAGGCATCCCACATATAAAGTAGAGGAAGATGGGCATGGATGTGAGCTCAGGGTCAGTCTTCTCCAGCAAAAAGAGGAGGATTGGTGGTGGATGTTAGCTCAGAGCTAAACTTCCTCAAAAAATACATATATATATTGTGCTTAATATATACCAGGCATTGTTCTAAGCACTTTACAAACTATTCGTCCAATTAGCCTTCACAGTGAGCCAAAGAGATAGGTACTGTTATTATTCTCACTTTACAGATAAAGGAACAGAGGCGGCGCCGAGAGCTTAGCAACTTGCGTGGTTACAAACAGTGTAACTGAGAGCCCAGGGTCTCACAACCAGTAAAGGATAGAGTTGGGATATGAATCCAGACATTCCAACCTGAATCCACATGCTCACACACCATATCAGATGTGGTCCAGGCAGGAAGTCAAAACTCACGCCAGAGAGTGCAAGAGAAGGAATTTAACATGGGCATCTAGTTAGAGAGGGCTAGAAGAGAAGAAAACCAAGGATATGCGTGGCTATCTAGAGATTAACCACTGTAGGAAATCTCTATCCAGGGCTGAAGGAACACAGGGAGGGGTCAGTGTCACTGCAGCCTATGAGCCAGGCCGCCTGGTAGGAGCTAGGACATTGGAGGAAGGGGCCATCCTCTGGAATCACTGACAGAGACTGCAGAAGTGTCAGTGTCAGGGCATACATCTCGACTTCTCCCCACCCTCTGCTCTCTAATCTACCAGTACCTCCCAGTGGCCAAACTTACTAGGAAACCAGTTGGCAGGGGAGCCTGGGAAATGCACTTCAGCCCCCTAGAAGCTGAGCCCAGCAGGGGAAGGGCAGGGAATGGATCTGAGAGCACACAGTAAATGGCCTGCATACCTCAGTGCCATGCAGCCTCCTCACCACAGTGCAGGGCACACAAGGGCAATTGTGCCTGAAATGGGAATTGAAGACACACACCATGGGGGCAACAATTCAGACCCCTGACTTCTGTTTCGATGTTGTGTCCAGCACAGGAGTAGAACCGAGCAGTCGTGGGCATCCCGTGACACTGAAAACAGGGGAAGGAGCAACTGCGGCTCCTGATGGTGTTTCCTCCTCATGGTCTTTGCACATCTGGAAGCTCCTACAGAGGGCTCTGCACAGCTGGGTGCAGACCTGCCACAAGAAGCAAGCTCCCTTTTTCCCTTTAAAGGGAATGAGAGCAGCTTGAATTTCCCCAGCAACGGCTTGGGGTCTGAGAGAAACAGATGCAGCTGCTGCTGAAAACCAAAAGGCAAATAAGAGGAGTGGGGTCCCCCCCTCAGTTGCCCCCATCCTCCTTTTGCAAAGGCCATCATCTCTGTCCCTGCAGGGTTCTCTCCCCACTGCAGGCCTCTATGTGACCTCAGCGAGTAGCTGGGAAGCAGCTGCCACCTGCTGCCCTGGAAACAGGCAGGATCTCACAAGGTGACAGCAGGAGCAAGGGCAAAAGATCAAGGCCAGAACACAAGAGAAGATGTGGCATCGAGATGGTCATGGGAACCCTTCCCTTTGACCCAGAATTCTGCCTCTAGGAATTCATCACACAGACAATCTCACACAAGGGCAGGAAGACTCCAGACCAGGCTATTCACTGTGTTGTGGAATATGATTAGCAGAAGACTGGAAAAAAGAAAAAAGCAAGTGGCCAATAGGAGGTGATTTGATTAAACAAATTACGGGGCATTTGAACAATGGAATGCTCTGTGCTCGGAGAAGGAATGAGACCCAACTATATGTGCTGAAACAGTTTGATCTTTGAGATAAATTGCTAAGGGAAAAGTGCAAGGGATAGACCAGTGAGTGTGCCTGGTATGCTCACATGGGGGGAGGGCGCCCAGGAAAAGGTGTTTTTATGTATATTTACACAAGCATCTCTTGCTCTCCAAATCTATTTGGTTTCTGAATTCAGAAAGTGAGGGTTTGGAAAGCAAGGGATGCTATGTTATCGGAATCTTTGCCTCCTGCATTTCATTTCAGATAGCAAATAGCAAGAGTTCGATAGCAAACAGTTCATCCCAGAGGCTATCAGAGTCCATTTGGTTCCTGAGCTGGAATAGCGTTTGGATAACCAGAATATGCAGGTGCTAGGCACATCTGTATACATATAACTCTCACGTGCACGTATGTGTGGACTCTTTCTGGGAAGAAACACAGGAAATTCATTAGTAGGGGTTGCTGTTAGGGAGGGTAATTCAGCCCTGGGGGAATGGGGTGGAAGGGGGACTTATGCTTCAGTTTACATATAAGCTGTGGTGGTTTTAAAAAACAGCCCCCAAATTCTTTGAGAGGTAGGGTCTATGTCCCCTCCTGTTTGATCTGAGTGGGTTTGCACCTGCTTAGTCCAATAAAGAATAGTGGAAGTGACACTGTGTGATGTTCAAGGATAGGTCATGAAAGGTCATACAGCTACATCTGGTTCTCTTGGATTGCTTACTCTGCTACACTCTCTCAGACCCCAGCCACCACGATGGGAGAAGGCCAAGCCATACGGAATGGCCTCATGTAGACACTGAGGTCCACAGTCCCATCTGAGCTCCAGCTGACAGCTAACATCATATGCCAGTCACGAGCCGTCTTGGAAGTTCAGCCCCAGTCAAGCATTCAGATGATGGCACCCTCAGCTGCCACGTAACCAGAACAATACAAAAGACCCCAGGTAAGAACCACCCATGTGAACATATGAATGCAGTCAGCACACAGAACTGCAAGAGACAATAATACCTTGTTGTTTCAAGCCACTAAGTTTTGAGATACTTTGTGTGTGTGTGACTATTAACTGGAACATATATATTATCACATGTATTACCTGTTCAAAACTACGTGTATCTTCCTTGTAAACATACAAGGGATGGTGCTAAATGTTAAACGTGCAGCATCTAACTGATTCTTCATAAGGTACTACCACTGTCTCCATTTCGCAGATGAGAAAACTGGACCTCTGAGGGGCCCTTTGGTTACTTTCCGGAGATCACACAGTTCCTAGAGCAGCCCTGAGCTCTGAAACCGGAGGCCTCTCAGTCCCAGGGCTAGCTGTCACCCGTGGACCCTGCTCTCATGTCTTGCCCACTGGGGGCCTCGCTTTCCCCAGCGAGGGGTCTGGAAGAGGCGAGGGGTGGGACACTCAAAGATCCCCAGGACCTGGTCAGCAACACAGAGGGTGAAGAGGGCGTGGTGGGCTCCATCTGGAGCAGCCTCGACCCAGCTCTGGGAAAGCCAGCCCAGAGTTGCCAGATCGTTGGATTTTTTAAGAGAAGCCAGAAATCAGATTTTGATGTGCAATCTAATCTTGTTTTAAGGTTGGCAACTAATTCATTTTTCTTTTTTTTTTTTAACTGTGCAGACTGAAAAGCAAAACAAAAACAAGAGCCTGCCGGTTTGCTTCTCTAGCCTAGAAGATCTCCAAGGAGGCTAAGGCTCAGACATCCTGACTTTCCGCAGAACCTCCCTGGGGAGATAGTGCAAATTCCAATCCCCAGAGGCTCAGAGCCGAGAAAGCAGAGGGAGTGGTGAAGATGGAGATGCCCGGCCTCTCCCTCCACTCCCTTCCCCGCGGTGTTGGGAGGCAGGGTGCCTGCCGGAAACCAGGCCACAGGGAGCCCAGCGGTGCGGGAGGGCAGCTGAGCCTGCGATCAACCAGCCGCCATAAGCGCCAGTCCTCCGAGCGCTGTCCGGCTCCCCCACCCCCCCCCCCCCCCCCCCCCGGGGCTGCGGGTGCGGCCAGGGCACCCCAGGAGACTGAATTTCTGTTGCAATGGGAAACCACCCCCGCCCACACCAGCCATCTTCTCCATCTCGCCTGCTCACCCCACTGCTTTTCCAATGGGAGTCCTGCCCCTGCCTCCTTCCCTAATCGACCCCTCCTCCCTCCCTAGCGGGGGATCGATCCAGTCCTCAGCTGTCTTTCTGGTGCCCCCCCCCCCCCCCGCCCGTGTCTTCGATTGCCTCCTGAGCCTGCGGCCCATTCCATCTTCAGCTGACTTGACTTGTCTTCCTCTGAGATACAGCCTGGCAGAGCGCGGCGCATGATTGATGAGCTAAGAAGCTGTGGCTGGCAGGCAGGTGGGCAGCCAGCCAGAGACACAGCTCTCACAAGATAGCAGAGCTGCCCAAGGGAGAGCCCACAGCTACGGGATGCTCCCTGGAGTCCCCTCACTGGCTGGACTGACACGGCAGCCAGTCTGGGCAAAGCAGATAACCACAAGGGCCATGGGTACAGTACCCAGCACACAACAGTCTCTCAGTCAGTGAGAATGCGCCCTTCTTTCCCCACTCTAAAACAGAGACCCAAGGAGAGGAAGGCAGTGAGCTGCTTTTTTTTTTTTTTTTTTGAGGAAGATTAGCCCTGAGCTAACATCTGCCAATCCTCTTCTTTTTGCTGAGGAAGACTGGCCCTGAGCTAACATCCGTGCCCATCTTCCTCTACTTTATATGTGGGACACCTACCACAGCACGGCTTGCCAAGCAGTGACATATCCGCACCTGAGATCCGAACTGGCAAACCCCTGGGCCGCTGAAGCGGAACATACAAACTTAAACGCTGTGCCACCGGGCTAGGCCCCTGTGAGCTTCTCAAAGCTGGGAATGTCATTCTTTCAGCCACACCACTCACTCCAGGTGTTTATAATTCGTCCATTCATTCATTCATTGGTGCAACACCAGGGTTAACTATGGGGATCAGCACTTTGTTATGATTGCTAGTGCAGTCTTGAGGGGCAGGTGGGTTTGAAGTCAGGCTCCATTGCCGCCTAGCTGCATGAACTTGGGCCGGTCACCTCACCTGTCTAAGCAGCTTCTCTCTCGAGGTTGCTGTCTGAGATGCAGTCGGATAACACATGTAGAGTGCTTAGAACAGAGCCGGCTGTATAAAAGAGACCCATCAATGCTCTCATTCAACAACCAATAACCGAGGGCCTATGATGCATCAGGTTCTGGGGTTACAGCTACTGATGGCGGGGTCGGTGAGCCGAGGAGTCGAAAGAAAGATTTCTTGGACTCTCCAGATCTGGCAGTAGTGCTCTTTTATTTAGAGAATAGTGTGGAATAGCGTGGGGACAGGACCCATGGGCAGTCAGAGCTGCTGCTGCATGGGGACAGGACCCACGGGCAAGAGGAGCTGCTGCTGCTGCTGCCCCCACTACTGCTGCAAACATGGGTGGAGAGTAAGGCTAAATTTAAGGCATAGGTATGTGAGCCATCTCTTTACAAGACAAAGGAAAGAACATGTAAAAAAGTTAAAATGGTATCAGTGCAGGTGGGGTCTGGCCATTGGGTGGTCCCACAACTTTTAGATAAGAATCAAATCGGATTAAGTAAAGGCCAGAAGCCACCACCCTAAATCAGTTACATGAGGTTGCCAGACAGTAACCAACTTAAGTCCTTGCCTTCCCCATTAAGAGTTCCCAGAGATAAGGCCATCCTGCCTTCTTCCTGACACAGAGAGGAGGCATCTTTACAGATGGAGGTTTCCCTTACAAACGTAAATGTTTCCTAACAAAGGGCAAGCAAACTCCAGTCCTTGGAGCCTGCTTCTCATCTGCAGTTTTAAAAGTAACCAGCCTAAAATCCTCATCACTACAAGTGAGGCAAGGAAGGCCCCTGCTGTCATGCAGTTGACCTTCGAGAGAGGGAACACTGACGATACACAAACACTCAATGAATAAACAAGGAAACACTAGGTAGATCCAACAGGGCATACAGTGGCGGGTAATGGGAAGTAGTGATGGTGAGGGCGGGTAGCCTCCAAGGAGCTGACACTGGAGTTGAGTTCGGACTAGGAAGAAACATCCAGGTGAAAATCTGGGCAAATACAGGCATACGCCGCATAATGACGTACAGTCAACCACAGATCACATATACGATGGTGGTCCCATAAGATTAGTACCGTACAGCCCAAGTGTGTAGTAGGCTAGACCATCAGGTTTGCATAAGTACACTGTATGATGTTCTCACAACAGAACAGTCCAATGACGCATTTCTCAGAACGTATCCCTGTCGTTATGTGGCATATGACAGTAGCATCCTAGGTAGAGGGAATGGCACATGTAAAGATCCCGAGGCAGGAATAAACCTTAGAATATGTAAGAATCAGAAAAAGAACAGGGGCCGGCCTAGTGGCGCAGCAGTTAAGTTCACACATTCCGCTTCCACGGCCCAGGGTTCGCCGGTTGGGATCCCGGGTGCAGACGTGGCACCAGTTGGCAAGCCATGCTGTGGTGGGCTTCCCACATACAAAATAGAGGAAGACGGGCAAGGATGGTAGCTCAGGGCCGGTCTTCCTCAGCCAAAAGAGGAGGATTGGCAGCAGATGTTAGCTCAGGGCTAATTCCTAAAAGAAAAAAAAAAAAAGAAGAAGAAAGAGAGAGAGGCCAGTGTGGCTAGAGGAGCAGAGGGGAGAGTGTAGGAGGGGAACTTGGAGACCTAGACGGGCCAGGTGAGCAGGAATTTGGAGGCTGGGATAAAGATTTTGTTCTAGGCACAGTGGGAAGTGACTGTGCTTGTGTTTTTGTTGTGCTTTTCAGCCTGCACAGTGGAAAAGAATTGGCTGCCGGCATGTTAAGTAGGGGAGTGGTAGGATGGAGGAGTCGAGGAGGGAGCCGCTGAGCAGCTCCTGTGGGGCCTTGGGCCAGGGTGGTGGCCGTGGCAGATTCGGGTGGTTCGAGAGATAGAGGGGACAGGTCTTTTTCTGCGGTTCTCGGGAGGAGAGAAACGGAAATCCAGGCATTGGTGACAACTCCTGGGTTTGTGCTGGAGTGGCTGGATGAGTGGTGGTTCCACGTATAGAGATGGGAAGACTGGAGAGACGGTGTTTGGCAGCTCTTACGGAGGATGCGTATTTTGCTGTGTGCAGCGAGTCAGGAATAGAGGGTACAGCACTTACAGGAGGTGATCTCTGTCCTCAGGGACTTGGGGTCTAATTGAGGAGTCAGAGATGTGAGCAGGCACTGAGGATGCAGAGCCACAGCTGCCATGACACAGAAGCACTGGGGAGCACCTACCCAAACATGGGGGCCTGGCATCCCAAGAAGGACCTCTGGACTGATCTGCTCCGGCCGCTCCAGCCTCCCTTACCCTCCTCTCTCCCCATTCTGCAGCCACATGGGTCTTTCCGTGCTGTTCACAAGCCATTTCTTTCCTGCCTCTGAGCTGTGCACACGCTGCTGCCTCTTCCAGGATGCCCCACCCCACCTTCTGTCTCAGCTCTTGTTTCTGTCCCATCTATGTTCATCTCGACTTTACATTTTTTTTTTTTTTTTTTGGTGAAATTGTTTAATAGATTGTCTCCCCCCATAGGAATCTTAAGCTCCCAGGGGACAGGGACAGCGTGGGTCTTGTTCTCGTCTAGATCCTAAACCCTTGGCACAGCCTGGCATACAGCAAGTGCTCTGTAAATATGGGTTGAAGGAATGAATGAAGGTGAGGCCTGGCAAATAAGTTGAGTTAGACAGGCCAAGAGCAGGGGAGGTGAGGCTGTTCCAGGAACAGGGAATGGCTTGTGCAAAGGCCAGGAGGCAAGAGAGCATGGTTTAGTCAGAGAACTAAAAGGACTGAAAGATCCTCAGCTATCTGTATTTCCTCTGTGCCTTCAGGCCGGCACACAGAGGCCCTCAGTAAGGGTGGAGGCCTCCTCGTTCCACTCCATGTTGTAAATAGAAGAACTGTAGCAGGATGGCACAGAGCCTGGGAGCTCCCGGGGTCGGGTCTGTGTCTCATTCACACACGCACACTTCCCCATGGTCCACAGAGCCTGGCATAGGCTGGCACACCATAGATACTTAATAGTTTTTGGATGTTGACTGAAGTTGGAAGGACATTCACTCTTCAGCTGCAAAAGTGACAGGATTTGAAAGTTCTAGGGGCCGGCCCCGTGGCCAAGTGGTCGAGTTTGCACACTCCGCTTCTGCGGCCCAGGGTTTCACTGGTTCGGATCCTGGGCGCAGACATCGCACTGCTCATCAGGCCACATTGAGGCAGTGTCCCACGTGCCACAACTAGAAGGACCCACAACTAAAATATACAACTATGAAGTCGGGGGACTTGGGGAGAAAAAGCAGGAAAAAAAAAAGATTGGCAACAGTTGTTAGCCCAGGTGCCAATCTTAAAAAAAAAAAAAGAAGAAAGTTCTAGAATGTTAGCTCCAGCAAAGCCTTTACACCCCAACCTAGTTCATGCTACATATGAGGAAACTGAGGCCCAGAGAGGGGAATGGATTTGTGCAAGCTCACACAGCAAGTCAGCGACAGAATTGGGATGGAACAGCTGGTTCAGAGCCTCTCCCCTCTGTCCCCACTTCTGTCAGTCCCTCTCCTTCCCACTCCAGCCTTTTGACTCTCAAGGTGTCAGAAACCAGCAGATCGAGCCCCGACAGGAAATCCCGGAGTGCCCTTTACCAGGGTGGAGGCACTGTGTTACAGGGAGGGCAGATGGAGCCACCCATGCGTTAGCTGACACCGAGTTCCCCTCGGTTCCATTAGTGCCTCTGATTAACCCATTAGCACCCACTGGAAGCAGGAAGGAACCCCAAAAGGGATGAGCCACCAGTAAGTCAGCTTTGATGAGGCTGAGGGAGCGGAGACGGAGAGACGGAAAAGGAGTCTTTCTTCTTTCCTTGGAAAGCGGGGTTCCTTGGGGAGGGGTAGCACGTAGCGTGAGGGCTGACAAAGGCCTGCAGGATTCAGAATCACAGCATTTCAGAAGTCACAGGAGGGGGGCTGGCCCGGTGGCGCAGCAGTGAAGTTCGCATGTTCCGCTTCTCGGTAGCCCAGGGTTTGCCGGTTCGGATCTCGGGTACAGACGTGGCACCACTTGGCACGCCATTCTGTGGTGGGCATCCAACATATAAAAGTAGATATAAAAGTAGAGGAAGATGGGCACGGATGATAGCTCAGGGCTAGTCTTCCTCAGCAAAAAGAAGAGGATTGGCAGTA